>NC_140016.1:24437694-24517694 GCF_964263955.1 Coregonus lavaretus | reverse complement strand
AGAGAGAGAGAGAGAGAGAGCAAGAGAGAGACGAGCGAGTGGATCTATCTAGCGCAGAGAGAGAGAGAGAGAGAGAGAGATAGAGAGTGGATATAGGGATATAGAGAGTCGGGATGTAGCGAGAGAGAGAGATATAGAGAGAGTGGGATATAGCGATAGGGAGAGAGAGAGAGAGGAGCGTGGGATATAGCGACGAGAGAGGATATAGAGAGAGTGGGATATAGCGATAGGGAGAGAGAGAGCGATATAGAGAGAGTGGGATATAGCGAGAGAGAGTGAGAGCGATATAGAGAGAGTGGGATATAGCGAGCGAGAGAGAGAGAGATATAGAGAGAATGGGATATAGCGAGAGAGAGAGAGAGAGAGAGAGAGAGATAGAGAGAGTGGGATATCGAGAGGGAGAGAGAGAGAGAGATATAGAGAGAGTGGGATATAGGAGAGAGAGAGAGAGAGATAGGAGAGATGGGATATAGCGAGAGAGGAGAGAGAGATATAGAAAGAGTGGGATACCTAGAGCGGGAGAGAGAGAGAGAGAGAGAAGAGTGGATATAGATGAGAGGGAGTGGCTCTATTGCACACGAGCTCGGGCGCCCCCCGCTCCACGCCAGTGATGTGGCAAACTTGGGGGCGATTGGTCTGCCCAGACAAGGGCACTGCAGGCAAGCAGCAAATCAGTTGGACCAGTGTCACTCCAAACTCATCTCCCAGTCCACTAGCCTACCTGCCTGCCTGTCCGCTTGCTTGCTTGTCTGCCTACCCACTCGCCTGCCTGTTTGCCTGCCTGTCTCTCCGCCTGCCTGCCTGCATGACTGCCTGCTACACAACTCAGTGTAACTTGTAATACAGACGATCAATTTGGCTCTATAATTATCTCTCTCTCCACCTTTCTCCCTCTTTCCCTCTCTAAAAGCTCATTTTTCAGTGAAACAGGATTATGAATAGAACAAATACTCCTTTTGCCCATATACTCAGGCTTCATAACTGTAACGAAATGCTCTGTATGTGCTGCTGTTTAAAGAGCGTAGTTAAATTCACACCTTCCAGTTGCTGTTTAAATGAGATAGGAATCAGCCTTTGCCTCATTATTTTACCCTGGTGTTAAATTAAAACAATAGAGAAAAAGAACATCTGTCAATGCAGTACAAAATATATTAAACTAAGAATGTGCATGTTCCTCTATCCTTTCTTCTGATCTTAGCCACTCTTCACTCTTTCTTCTGATGTTAGCCCCTCTTCCCAGTGCTCTCCTGTCAGTTCCTCCCACTCTGCACCACACCAACCCACACCACTCTACACCACACCACACCAACCCACACCACTCCACACCAACCCACACCACACCACTCTTTACTACACCACACCAACCCACACCACTCTACACCACACCACACCAACCCACACCACACCACTCTACACCACACCACTATACATCACACCAACCCACATCACTCTATACCACACCACACCAACCCACACCACACCACACCACACCAACCCACACCACACCACTCTTTACTACACCACACCAACCCACACCACTCTACACCACACCAACCCACACCACACCACACCACACCACTATACACCACACCAACCCACACCACTCTACACCACACCAACCCACACCACACCACTCTTTACTACACCACACCAACCCACACCACTCTACACCACACTACCCACACCACTCTACACAACACCACATCAACCCACACCACTCTACACCACACCACACCAACCCACACCACACCACACCACTCTACACCACACCACTATACATCACACCAACCCACATCACTCTATACCAAACCACACCAACACACACCACTATACACCACACCAACCCACACCACTCTACACCACACCACACCACTCTATACCACACCACACCAACCCACACCACTCTACACCACACTACCCACACCACTCTACACCACACCAACCCACACCACTCTACAACACACCACAACAAACCCACACCACTCTACACCACACCAACCCACACCACACCACACCACTCTACACCACACCACTATACATCACACCAACACACACCACTATACACCACACCAACCCACACCACTCTACACCACACCACACCACTCTATACCACACCACACCAACCCACACCACACTACCCACACCACTCTACACCACACTCCCCACACCACTCTACAACACACCACAACAAACCCACTCCACTCTACACCACACCACACCAACCCACACCACACCACTCTACACCACACCACTATACATCACACCAACCCACACCACTCTATACCACACCACACCAACACACACCACTATACACCACACCAACCCACTCTACAACACACCAACCCACACCACTATACACTACACCAACCCACACCATTCTACACCACACCATACCAACCCACACCACTCTACACCACACCAACCCACACCACTATACACTACACCAACCCACACCAACCCACACCATTCTACACCACACCATACCAACCCACACCACTCTACACCCTACCAACCTACACCACTCTACACTACAGCACAGGTCAAGGAGAGGGGTCAGCAGCGAACAACAACAACAAAAGCCATAACCACTCTCCTAGGGGGAGAAGAGGAGAGGAGCTCTAAGCAGCCTCTTAACGGACCTGCTGTGTCATCCAATCCCAAGCGAGGTGAGAGGAGAACACACGCACAGATCAGAGGTCAGGGAAAACTCAAAGATTCATGAAAAGAGAGCAGGTCCACACACACACACACACACACTATCATACCGCACTCTAGCATACCCACGTGTGTGTGTGTGTGTGTTAGTGGATGGGGTGCAAGTGTTTAGGCATACACAAATACCAGTTGTATTGTCCTGGAATCTCATGTTCTTCTGTCTGAGGGGAGAGGTGACTGACATCCCCAGAGGGACTCTGGTTGCCATGGAGCTGAGATCAGAGACAGACACAGAGAGGTGACTTTGCTTTAGAGTTGAGACAATAGAGAGAGGAGAGAGAAAGAGAGAGAGAGAGAGAGAGAGAGAGAGAGAGAGAGAGAGAGAGAGAGAGAGAGAGAGAGGAGTATAAGATACAGATAGAGACCACAGGAGGTTGGTGGCACCTTAATTGGGGAGGACGGGCTCGTGGTAAAGGTTGGTGTCGAATGGTATTTTATACAGCAAACACATGGTTTCCATGTATTTGATGCCATTCCATTTGCTCCGTTCCAACCATTATTATGAGCCATCCTCCCCTCAGCAGCCTCCACTGATAGAGACAGCGATAAAGAGAGAGAGGGAGTGAGAGAGAGAGGAATAGAAAGAGAAAGTGGAGAGAGGGCGAAATAGGGGACATTTTAAAGATAGTACAGACTTTGTTAATGTCGACCCTGAATCCGGACCTGGATGAAAGTGACAGGAGGAGCTGGGTGAGAGTTCAACACTGTCCACTACTGCTGGTAATACCCTCCAAAGAGGGGACATCCTAAGGACATTTGCGACGTTCCCATTAGGTCCCTTAAAGGATTTCGGCGAGAAGTTATCCGTGGAACATTCAATGACCACAAGGGAACGTTTCATTGTGGTCAAGGTGACGTCGCATGATGGTCCCAAGGGAACATTCTCTGGGGGACCTTTGTGTAGTTCCCTCTAATATCCCAGGACTTCACTGAGGACCATGTGACAACATTTTTGGGACGATCTCTGGACTTTAATTTTAGTAGGCCTTAGGAAGTCGCATGATGGTCCCAAGGGAACGTTCTCTGGGGGACCTTTGTCTAGTTCTCTGTAAGTTCCCAGGACGTCACTGAAGACCATGTCAGGACCATGTCAGGACCTTTTTAGGACGTCCTTGAGACATTGTGTCATGGTCCCCTGGAGTTCTTTGTCACGTGATAGTCTCAAACCATTATAAGTAAAGTAATGAAGGAGGTTTTAAGGTAAGTGGTACGCTGTTCAGCTAATATGGTGTACAAATATTTAATCAATGACAATTTGATATGATCACTTAGTACTGACTTTTCAATATGACCCCACCTGGGATTTGAACTCACAACCTCTGGATTATGGGGTATTCTTTCTGCTGCCCCACAAAGTCTGTAGAATTTCAGAAGTCCCCAACAGATTAATTACCTGTAATACATCTTTGCACTTCTATTTTATTTATCAGTTATCATTGATTTCATTTACTTATTTCAGCAATTTGAGTTTGGGTTTTCAGTATAGTTGTCTATTCGGTTTTAATGTTACTCTTGAATCACTATGATAAATATGTATATAAAAATATGTTTTATTGTCATAATAGTTTTCGTGAGTGTATTTTTAACAGAGCTGAGATTTACTTGGAAGTGCAAAGTGTAGGAATAGAGGTGAAATCAGTCATTGACAAAGACATGTTGGTGTAGCAGGAAGATCGGAATCCTGTGAACCAAGAGGTTGTGAGTTCAAATCCCAGGTGAATAATAATTACTGGAAACAGACACTGGACAACTCCTCAATAACTAGCAGTTAATTTAGCATCGGGTCAAAAGCCTCATCTACATTTTGAATTGGCCAACAACACTCAAAACGTTCAGAAAGACCAGTCTATGTTGATGGTACTTGTTCATTCAGGTTTGATCCATCACGCTCTTCACAAGCAGTTCCCTCATGCATCTCTCCAATGGTTCTTGGTCTACCTCTCCCCCTGCCTCTCTTTAAGTTGATGGGTCTTACTTGCTCTTCTCGCTCTAACCATCAAATCAAATTGTATTTGTCACATGTGCCGAATACGGTACATGTCCTACTATACACTTCCTGACAAAGCTCTAACCATACACAATATAATCATGCACAGAATGTCAGAGTGTGTCAAATATGTATGTTGAAAACACTGTATGTTAAAAGCACTGTTTGTGTGGGTGTCCCTAACATTGCCAAAAGATAAAGTGCTGTGAATGGATCAGTGGTGCACCAATCAGGGCTTTAAAGGGCTTGGCAACAGTAACATGGGGTAATGTGTAATGAGAATAGGGTTCCCTGGGTATACGTTTTTTTTTTGGTAGGAGGGGGGGGGGGGATTTTATTTTGTGACCCTCAGGAACAAGCTGAGTAGTAGACAAAAACCTCCAGGGGACCATGATGCAACGTCCCAAGAGCGTCTTAAAAACGTCCCCGGGACAAATCGGGAACTAGACAAAACCGTCAAGGGACCATGACACAACATCCTGACAACTTCAGGCTACCATTTTGGGACGTCCTAACGACATTTTTTTTCTTCTTCATTGTATACAGTTCAGCATGTTCCGGTGCCAAACACTCAGCAAAACCGTTTTGTTATTCAGTGTAATATGAACAGGAAGAGATGGGTGACAGTTCACACTGTCCACCACCTAAAGTACAGTTTGTACCAGCGTCATGCATACAACCTCTCTATTTCATCCATTATCATCTGATGTAGGCAATGCATACTGCTTCAGTGATTGATTCATTCCAAAGATGTCTGGGAGTAAAATAGAATGTGTGATTTGATTTATTTTTAATTCAGTCATATAACAGTTCTGGGAATCAGAAGCTATTAGTCATCATAGTACTTGGTGTCAGTAGCAAGGATTGGTGGCTGACTTAACTCTATAGCTTAGGGCAATGTCTTTGTGTGGGGGTCATAGAGATGGTAGCTGGCACCCTCTCTCAGGTAACTACTAGCCTTGTTCATAGGGTTGGGAATAGTGGTGAGGTATAAATGGGACAGGTGGCGTTAGATGATGTCTGTGTGTGTGTGTGAGTGTTTGCCAGTGTGTTTGTTAGTTTGCTTGTCACTGTGCGTGTGTATCTGGGTGTCACCCTGTAGTCCAGCCAGGCCTGTGATCTCTGAGGCCTCCTTCTGGAGCAGGTCCATGTGTGTGTGTCTGGCCGTGGGCCAAGCTGGCCCTGGATGAGAGGGCCACAGGGAACAGATGTGTTTGTGTGTGTGTAGTGACACTAGCAGTTGAAAGGAGAGTAGACCTGTGTTCAGCCAGGCTGGTGAACAGAGGAACAGCTTGTGTGTTAGTGCTAGCTAGGTAAGTGTTTTGGGTGTTTGTGGTACATCGCAGAGATTGTTCTCTGTTAAGAGTGCTGAGTGTTCTCTGTGATTCTGAGAGAGAGAGAGAGAGAGAGAGAGCGAGAGAGTCAAATGTCTAGATCTTCTGCACCTAGAACTTCTGCACAGATTCTGTCAGACCTGGGCTCTGACAGTAAATCTCAGTAAGACAAAAATAATGGTGTTCCAAAAAAGTTCCAGTTGCCAGGACCACAAATACAAATTCCATCTAGACACCATTGCCCTAGAGCACACAAAAAACTATACATACCTCGGCCTAAACATCAGCGCCACAGGTAACTTCCACAAAGCTGTGAACGATCTGAGAGACAAGGCAAGAAGGGCCTTCTATGCCATCAAAAGGAACATAAAATTCGACATACCAATTAGGATCTGGCAAAAAATACTTGAATCAGTTATAGAACCCATTGCCCTTTATGGTTGTGAGGTCTGGGGTCTCTCACCAACCAATAATTCCCAAAATGGGACAAACACCAAATTGAGACTCTGTATGCAGAATTCTGCAAAAATATCCTCTGTGAACAACGAAAAACACCAAATAATGCATGCAGAGCAGAATTAGGCCGATACCCACTAATTATCAAAATCCAGAAAAGAGCCGTTAAATTTTATAACCACTTAAAAGTAAGCGATTCCCAAACCTTCCATAAGAAATCCATCACCTACAGAGAGATGAACCCGAAGAAGAGTCCCCTCAGCAAGCTGGTCCCGGGGCTCTGTTCACAAACACAAACAGACCCCACAGAGCCCCAGGACAACAACACATTTAGACCCAACCAAATCATGAGAAAACAAAAGATAATTACTTGACACATTGGAAAGAATTAACAAAAAAAAACTAGAATGCTATTTGGCCCTAAACAGAGAGTACACAGTGGCAGAATACCTGACCACTGTGACTGACACAAACTTAAGGAAAGCTATGCCTATGTACAGACTCAGTGAACATAGCCTTGCTATTGAGAAAGGCCACCGTAGGCAGACCTGGCTCTCAAGAGAAGACAGGCTATGTGCACACTGCCCACAAAATGAGGTGGAAACTGAGCTGCACTTCCTAACCTCCTGCCAAATGTATGACCATATTAGAGACACATATTTCCCTCAGATTACACAGACCCACAAAGAATTTGAAAACAAATCAAATGTTGATAAACTCCCACATCTATTGGGTGAAATACCACAGTGTGCAATCACAGCAGCAAGATTTGTGACCTGTTGCCAGAAGAAAAGGGCAACCAGTGAAGAACAAACACCATTGTAAATACAACCCATATTTATGTTTATTTATTTTCCCTCTTGTACTTTAACTATTTGCACATCGTTACAACACTGTATATAGACATAATATGACATTTGAAATGTCTTTATTCTTTTGGAACTTTGTGAGTGTAATGTTTACTGTTAATTCTTTATAGTTTATTTCAATTTTGTTTATTATCTATTTCACTTGCTTTGGTAATGGAAACATATGTTTCCCATGACAACAATGCCCCTGAAATTGAAACATTACAATTTTAATTGAGAGAGAGAGACCCATCCACCCACCTGGTGTCTGTCACCATAGAGATATAACTCGTATTGAGGTTTCTTCAGGTTAAGGTGTAGCACACACAATATCACAGGGACTATCGTTTCTCCCCACAAATACTTACCTAACCTGGAACAGAGAAAATATCAGAACCCAGGAGATTTAAGCGTTCAGAGATCAGCGGAGCTGTGGAAAGCCTTAGTTAGACACCCCATAAAGCCCCTCAGAGCCAGTCACAGCATGGGCTAACATGACACCGCCAGGACCCAACACACCAGACAGTGACTTGCTAAATCTCTGACACATGCACGCACACACACACACACACACACACACACACACACACACACACACACACACACACACACACACACACACACACACACACACACACACACACACCTCCAGGGGGATGGTACCTAATCCAGTGGAATAGAGCAGGATCAGGGCTAGTAACAGTCTCCCCAAAGACAGGGGAGCATCCAGGAGTAGCCCCAGAGTTATCCCCCAAGACAGAGAGGGGACAGAGGGAAGACTTTCTCTCTTAGTTTCTGCAGTAAACAGGGTGGTACATGGACATTACCAATAAAAAAAGAAAATCTAAATATGGTCAAACTAACAGAAGAGGGTTTGCCCGCTAAAACCATTGACAACTGCGTGCTGTATTCAAGGAATTGTCAAATAAATGTTATCTATTTTGTTGTAATTTCATCACCTCTGTAGATTACAAATTTCAGATTATTCCATGCAAAACAATTGCACACATTTAGCTCTATCATCAGAGTTATACAGCAAGTAACATGCTTTTCATGATCAGTAAACATCAATTGATCATGTAAATTCAGATAAGTGAGGGTAGCCTCACGATATCTCTCAATTTTGGCCACCATTAATTGGATATTTGAGTGATATAAAATATAAGTGAACTATACCTGACAAGTATGAATAGTTTAGGTTAATTTCCCATCCTTTGTGGGCTCTGCCTGTTATGCAGCAGAAGGGTGCATTTTCCAATGTACTGTTAGCTGATAATATTTACTACCGGTATAAACTTTGTACAGCTAAATATACAGTGTACACCTAATGTACCTTTTTCAACATTGTTTTTAAGAGTGTTTAATCACGATTGCTGCTGACAGACATTGATTGATGGACCACGGCTAGCTAGCTAACAACAGATCACGTCAATATGGCTAGCTACAGTGCCTTGAAAAAGTATTCTTCCCCCTTGGCGTTTTTCCTATTTTGTTGCATTACAACCTGTAATTTAAATTGATTTTTATTTGGATTTCATGTAATGAACATACACAAAATAGTCCAAATTGGTGAAGTGAAATAAAAAAAATAACTTGTTTCAAAAAATGCTGAAAAATAAACAATGGAAAAGTGGTGTGTGCATATGTATTCACCCCCTTTGCTATGAAGCCCCTAAATAAGATCTGGTGCAACCAATTACCTTCAGAAGTCACATAATTAGTTAAATAAAGTCCACCTGTGTGCAATCTAAGCGTCACATGATCTGTCACATGATTAGAATAGTTATGCACACTCAGGTTTTCTGTTTTTTTATAATCTTATTTCTTGTTTGTTTCACAATGACAAATATTTTGGCATGTTGTGTAAATCAAATGATACAAACCCCCCCCCCCCCAAAATGAAATTTTAATTCCAGGTTGTAAGGCAACAAAATAGGAATACTGCCAAGGGGGGTGAATACTTTCAGGAAGCCACTGTAGCTAACAACAGATCACGTCAATACGGCTAGCTAGCTAACAACAGATCATTTCAATATGGCTAGCTAGCTAAAAACAGATCCCGTCATTATGGCTAGCTAGCTAACAACAGATCACGTCAATATGGCTAGCTAGCTAATACCAGATCACATCAGTATGGCTAGCTAGTTAACAAGCTAACTTTCAGGGGATAAACTAGATGGCTATATCCAAATATTGGTTGATTTGCTTTCCATCTATAGTGGTGATGACAGTAGTCCGGCTGACAACTGTACCAGAACGTGGACTTCACGATTTCAAACTCTTTCCAAAAGCTTAATCTCTGATGAAGCAAGCTTAATAACACATTGGTCTCCTTGTCCCCCAGCAGCCGAATAGAACGCTCTGCACCTTATTGTGACGTTTTATTGATAACGACCTATAAGTCTACCTGTAAACGTTACAGTGTAGAGAGAGACATTGTGTTGAGAGGTTTAGCATTATGCTAATACAGTTCATGTGGTTGTGCAAATACTTTAGCATAGTACATTAGCACATCCTCTGTAATGTTCGCTTTGTGAAAACTCTCTCTTGTTTCTTTCTTTCTATCCCTGTTCTTCTTCTTCTGCATTTTAAGAGGCATCTGAACCATGTGTGGGGAGGGGAGAGAGTGAGAGAGAAAGAGACAGAAAGAGAGAGAGAAAGAGAGAAGGAAAGAGGGGGAGAGAGAGAAAGAGAGAGCACTCCGCAATGCCAAACAGTCTCGGGTGGTTTGTACTCATTACTGCTGGGAAAGCGGGCGAAAACGCTTGCGAATCGCTGGTGATTGAGCACTGCGAAAACTCTCGGATCCCCGCAAGGCGCCGTGGAGGGAATAGGGGAAGGGGGAGGAAAGTAGGGAAGGAGGAGAGGATAGAGGGTGTGGGGGGGGGATTGGCCCCTGTGTTTGTCTCTGAGGCATTTACCCACATCCCCTGGGTCTCGCAGACTTAGAGACACACCTGTGCTGTACCTGTGTTGAGTGGAGGTCTGGGAAAAGAACAAAACCCCCAAACGAAACAACAGCCAGATTTAGTCTGAGTAGCAGGCTTTCTATCCAGAGGACACTGTCACTTTTTCTGATACTATCAAAAAAGAGGAGTGAACTGCTGTGAAGTGAAAGTCACATACATTTCTCTTTTAGGCACTTTTAGACAGTGTTTTTCACAGCCTTTCTGTTTGCCATGTCTTTTCTGATGTCTAAATGGACTTATTCTCCTCAGGTTGCTGCAGAAAGGATGAATATGTGGTGAATAAAGCTGTGACAATGTGACTGTAAGAACACATACAGTAGAGACAATAGAGAACAGGTAGGGTCAAAGTTTACCTCATAATGGGAGAGTGCTGAGAGAGAAGCATGTGTAATCAGACACACAAGAACAGCACTTTAGTTCCAGGAACACGAACACCAAGGATCATGGTCATTGTTGCAGTCTTTTATGAAAGATGCTATTATCTTGAATTTGTTTAACCTCTGTGGAGCTCCTGTCACTTTCTCTCAGACAACATGATTATTAGACTTGCTACTTCCAGGGTCGTGTTTAGAAAAAACTGTTTGATACACACTCATACGCACATAGATTTCCACACTTCTCAACTGCAACAACAGAACGTCCAATCGAGACTGATTCAAATCTGACTCATGTTCTCTACCTCCCTGTGTAGGAAAGGACAATCAATAAGACACTACTTGAACACACAACAACAGAAGTTACATTGTGACCAACACATGGAATCTTTATGAACAGTTATAAAGGCAGCCTGGCCATGGGGAGGGTGGCAATAGTACAATATCTACTACATGATTATAGGTCAATCATCCAATTAGTGCTCCCTGAGAATTCAACCCAGGAAGTCCAGTCCCCTTCCCAATCCCTGACCTCAATGGACCCACAGCCAATCAATGCTGGACAGGACACTGCAAGGTAATCTGGTAGAAATCATTATCTACCTCACCTTGTGGCACCATATGGCTTTGGTAGAGCGGGTTGTTCTATTGGAATATAAAGGTAATTTACACTTTAGAGAGAACTGCGGTTCGTATGAGTTAGCAGTACAGTGCCTTGCAAAAGTATTCATCCCCCTTGGCGTTTTTCCTATTTTGTTGCATTATAACCTGTAATTTAAATGGATTTTTATTTGGATTTCATGTAATGGACATACACAAAATAGTCCAAATTGGTGAAGTGAAATTAAAAAAATTAATTTTTTCTAAACATTTTAAAAAATAAACAACGGAAATTGTTAGGAAATGGAAGACATACAAGACCACTGATAATCTCCCTTGATCTGGGGCTCCACGCAAGATCTCACCCCGTGGGGTCAAAATGATGTCGTGTTTGGAGGACAAAGAATGCTGAGTTGCATCCAAAGAACACCATAGCTACTGTGAAGCATGGGGGTGGAAACATCATGCTTTGGGGCTGTTTTTCTGCAAAGGGACCAGGACGACTGATCCGTGTAAAGGAAAGAATGAATGGGGCCATGTATCGTGAGATTTTGAGTGAAAACCTCCTTCCATCAGCAAGGGCATTGAAGATGAAACGTGGCTGGGTCTTTCAGCATGACAATGATCCCAAACACACCGACCGGGCAACGAAGGAGTGGCTTCGTAAGAAGCATTTCAAGGTCCTGGAGTGGCCTAGCCAGTCTCCAGATCTCAACCCCATAGAAAATCTTTGGAGGGAGTTGAAAGTCCGTGTTGCCCAGCGACAGCCCCAAAACATCACTGCTCTAGAGGAGATCTGCATGGAGGAATGGGCCAAAATACCAGCAACAGTGTGTGAAAACCTTGTGAAGACTTACAGAAAACATTTGACCTGTGTCATTGCCAACAAAGGGTATATAACAAAGTATTGAGAAACTTTTGTTATTGACCAAATACTTATTTTCCACCATCATTTGCAAATAAAATCATAAAAAATCCTACAATGTGATTTTCTGGATTTTTTCCCCTCATTTTGTCTGTCATAGTTGACGTGTACCTATGATGAAAATTACAGGCCTCTCTCATCTTTTTAAGTGGGAGAACTTGCACAATTGGTGGCTGACTAAATAATTTTTTCCCCCACTGTACCTTCAGTAGTCACATAATTAGTTAAATAAAGTCCACCTGTGTGCAATCTAAGCGTCATATGATCTGTCACATGATCTCAGTAAATATACACCTGTTCTGAAAGGCCCCAGAGTCTGCAACACCACTAAGCAAGGGGCACCACCAAGCAAGGGGCACCATGAAGACCAAGGAGCCTTCCAAACAGGTCAGGGACAAAGTTGTGGAGAAGTACAGATCAGGGTTGGGTTATAAAAAAATATCAGAAACTTTGAACATCCCACGGAGCACCATTAAATCCATTATTAAAAAAATTGAAAGAAAATGGCACCACAACAAACCTGCCAAGAGAGGGCCGCCCACCAAAACTCACGAACCAGGCAAGGAGGGCATTAATCAGAAAGGCAACAACGAAACCAAAGATAACCCTGAAGGAGCTGCAAAGCTCCACAGTGGAGATTGGAGTATCTGTCAATAGGACCACTTTAAGCTGAACACTCCACAGAGCTGGGCTTTACGGAATAGTGGCCAGAAAAAAGCCATTGCTTACAGAAATAAATAAGCAAACAAGTTTGGTGTTCGCCAAAAGGCATGTGGGAGACTCCCCAAACATATGGAAGAAGGTACTCTGGTCAGATGAGACTAAAATTGAGCTTTTTGGCCATCAAGGAAAACGCTATGTCTGGCGCAAACCAAACACCTCTCATCACTCCGAGAACACCATCCCCACAGTGAAGCATGGTGGTGGCAGCATCATGCTGTGGGGATGTTTTTCATTGGCAGGGATTGGGAAACTGGTCAGAATTGAAGGAATGATGGATGGCGCTAAATACAGGGAAATTCTTGAGGGAAATCTGTTTCAGTCTTCCAGAGATTTGAGACTGGGAAGGAGGTTCACCCTGAACCTGTCTAATCGCAGAGTAATTTTTTGCTGTTTTACTTTAGTGCCTTATTGCAAACAGGGTGCATGTTTTGGAATATTTGTATTCTCTACAGGCTTCCTTCTTTTCACTCTGTCATTTAGGTTAGTATTGTGGAGTAACGACAATGTTGTTAATCCATCCTCAGTTTTCTCCCATCACAGCCATTAAACTCTATAACTGTTTTAAAGTCACCATTGGCTTCATGGTGAAATCCCTGAGCGGTTTCCTTCCTCTCCGATAACTGAGTTAGGAAGGACGCCTGTATCTTTGTAGTGACTGGGTGTATTGATACACCATCCAAAGTGTAATTAATAACTTCAAATCAAATCATCAAATCAAATGTTATTTGTCACATACACGTGTTTAGAAGATGTTATAGCGGGTGTAGCGAAATGCTTGTGCTTCTAGCTCCGACAGTGCAGTAATGTCTAACAAGTAATATCTAATAATTTCACAACATACAGTGAGGGAAAAAAAATATTTGATCCCCTGCTGATTTTGTACGTTTTCCCACTGACAAAGACATGATCAGTTTATAATTTTAACGTTAGGTTTATTTGAACAGTCAGAGACAGAATAACAACAAAAACATCCAGAAAAACGCATGTCAAAAAAGTTATAAATTGATTTGCATTTTAATGAGGGAAATAAGTATCAGACAGCTGATGTTCTGAAAGAGCTGCAAAATCTGGACCCCTACAAATCATCTGGGCTAGACAATCTGGACCCTGTCTTTCTAAAATTAGCTGCCGAAATTGTCGCAACCTCTATTACTAGACTGTTCAACCTCTCTTTCGTAACGTCTGAGATCCCCAGAGATTGGAAAGCTGCCACGGCCATCCCCCTCTTCAAAGGGGGTGACACTCTAGATCCAAACTGTTACAGATCTACAGTGAGGGAAAAAAGTATTTGATCCCCTGCTGATTTTGTATGTTTGCACACTGACAAAGACATGATCAGTCTATAATTTTAATGGTAGGTTTATTTTTACAGTGAGAGACAGAATAAAAACAAAAAAATCCAGAAAAACGCATGTCAAAAATGTTATCAATTGATTTGCATTTTAATGAGGGAAAGAAGTATCTCACGATACATGGACCCATTCATTCTTTCCTTTACACGGATCAGTCGTCCTGGTCCCTTTGCAGAAAAACAGCCCCAAAGCATGATGTTTCCACCCCCATGCTTCACAGTAGGTATGGTGTTCTTTGGATGCAACTCAGCATTCTTTGTCCTCCAAACACGACGAGTTGAGTTTTTACCAAAATGTTCTATTTTGGTTTCATCTGACCATATGACATTCTCCCAATCCTCTTCTGGATCATCCAAATGCACTCTAGCAAACTTCAGACGGGCCTGGACATGTACTGGCTTAAGCAGGGGGACACGTCTGGCACTGCAGGATTTGAGTCTCTGGCGGCGTAGTGTGTTACTGATGGTAGGCTTTGTTACTTTGGTCCCAGCTCTCTGCAGGTCATTCACTAGGTCCCCCCGTGTGGTTCTGGGATTTTTGCTCACCGTTCTTGTGATCATTTTGACCCCACGGGGTGAGATCTTGCGTGGAGCCCCAGATCGAGGGAGATTATCAGTGGTCTTGTATGTCTTCCATTTCCTAATAATTGCTCCCACAGTTGATTTCTTCAAACCAAGCTGCTTACCTATTGCAGATTCAGTCTTCCCAGCCTGGTGCAGGTCTACAATTTTGTTTCTGGTGTCCTTTGACAGCTCTTTGGTCTTGGCCATAGTGGAGTTTGGAGTGTGACTGTTTGAGGCTGTGGACAGGTGTCTTTTATACTGATAACAAGTTCAAACAGGTGCCATTAATACAGGTAACGAGTGGAGGACAGAGGAGCCTCTTAAAGACGAAGTTACAGGTCTGTGAGAGCCAGAAATCTTGCTTGTTTGTAGGTGACCAAATACTTATTTTCCACCATCATTTGCAAATAAATTCATTAAAAATCCTACAATGTGATTTTCTGGATTTTCTTTTCTCAATTTGTCTGTCATAGTTGACGTGTACCTATGAAGAAAATTACAGGCCTCTCTCATCTTTTTAAATGGGAGAACTTGCACAATTGGTGGCTGACTAAATACTTTTTTTCCCCACTGTACTACCCACCACTGTGACCTGTACGCTCTTGTTGGCTGGTCCTCACTACATATTCGTCGCCAAACCCACTGGCTCCAGGCCATCTATAAATCACTGCTAGGTAAATCCCCGCCTTATCTTAGCTCATTGGTCACCATAGCAACACCCATCCGTAGCATATGCTCCAGCAGGTATATCTCACTGGTCATCCCCAAAGCAAACACCTCCTTTGGCCGCCATTCCTTCCAGTTCTCTGCTGCCAATGACTGGAACGAATTGCAAAAATCTCTGAAGCTGGAGACTCTTATGTCCCTCACTAACTTTAAGCATCAGTTGTCAGAGCACCTTACCGATCACTGCACCTGTACACAGCCCATCTGAAATTAGCACATCTATCATTCCAGTGTTAATACTAATTGTAATTATTTTTGCACTATGGCCTATTTATTGCCTTACCTCCAGAACTTGCTACATTTGCACACACTGTATATATATTTTCTGTTGTATTTTTGACTTTATGTTTTGTTTTACCCCATATGTAACTCTGTGTTGTTGTTTTATTGCACTGCTTTGCTTTATCTTGGCCAGGTCGCAGTTGTAAATGAGAACTTGTTCTCAACTGACTTACCTGCTTAAATAAAGGTGAAAAAAAAGAAAAAGGTTTCGGGGCTGTCGCTGGGCAATATGGACTTTCAGCTCCTTCCAATGATGTTCTATTGGGTTCAGGTCTGGAGTATGGCTAGGCCACTCCACGACCTTGAGATGCTTCTTACGGAGCCACTCCTTAGTTGCCCTGGCTGTGTTTTTCGGGTCATTGTCATGCTGGAAGACCCAGCCACGCTCCATCTTCAATGCTCTTACTGAGGGAAGCAGGTTGTTGGCCAAGATCTCGCGATACATGGCCCCATCCATCCTCCCCTCAATACGGTGCAGTCGTCCTTTCCCCTTTGCAGAAAAGCATCCCCAAAGAATGATGTTTCCACCTCCATGCTTCATGGTTGGGATGGTGTTCTTGGGGTTGTACTCATCCTTCTTCTTCCTCCAAACACGGCGAGTGGAGTTTAGACCAAAAAGCTCTATTTTTGTCTCATCAGACCACATGACCTTCTCCCATTCCTCCTCTGGATCATCCAGATGGTCATTGGCAAACTTCAGACGGGCCTGGACATGCGCTGGCTTGAGCAGGGGGACATTGCGTGCGCTGCAGGATTTTAATCCATGACGGCGTAGTGTGTTACTAATGGTTTTCTTTGAGACTGTGGTCCCAGCTCTCTTCAGGTCATTGACCAGTTCCTGCCGTGTAGTTCTGGGCTGATCCCTCACCTTCCTCATGATCATTGATGCCCCACGAGGTGAGATCTTGCATGGAGCCCCAGACCGAGGGTGATTGACCGTCATCTTGAACTTCTTCCATTTTCTAATAATTGCGCCAACAGTTGTTGCCTTCTCACCAAGCTGCTTGCCTATTGTCCTGTAGCCCATCCCAGCCTTGTGCAGGTCTACAATTTTATCCCTGATGTCCTTACACAGCTCTCTTGTCTTGGCCATTGTGGAGAGGTTGGAGTCTGTTTGATTGAGTGTGTGGACAGGTGTCTTTTATACAGGTAACGAGTTCAAACAGGTGCAGTTAATACAGGTAATGAGTGGAGAACAGGAGGGCTTCTTAAAGAAAAACTAACAGGTCTGTGAGAGACGGAATTCTTACTGGTTGGTAGGTGATCAAATACTTATGTCATGCAATAAAATGCAAATGAATTACTTAAAAATCATACAATGTGATTTTCTGGATTTTTGTTTTAGATTCCGTCTTTCACAGTTGAAGTGTACCTATGATAAAAATTACAGACCTCTACATGCTTTGTAAGTAGGAAAACCTGCAAAATCGGCAGTGTATCAAATACTTGTTCTCCCCACTGTATATAGACAGGTGTGTTTCTTTCTAAATCATGTACAAACATTTAATTGGCCACAGGCGGACTCCAATCAAGTTGTAGTGACATCTCAAGGATGAGCAAAGGAAATTGGATGTAACTAAGCTCAATTTGGAGTGTCATAGCAAAAGGGTGTGAATACTTACAGTTGAAGTCCGAAGTTTACATACACCTTAGCCAAATACATTTAAACTCAGTTTTTCACAACTCCATGGGGCGGCAGGTAGCTTAGTGGGTAAGAGCGTTGTGCCAGTAACCAAAAGGTCGCTGGTTC
Source organism: Coregonus lavaretus (assembly GCF_964263955.1). NCBI lineage: Eukaryota > Metazoa > Chordata > Actinopteri > Salmoniformes > Salmonidae > Coregonus > Coregonus lavaretus. Next base: position 24,500,090 of record NC_140016.1, on the reverse strand, counting down.
TAATCCCTGAGCCGACTAGGTGAAAAATCTGTCGATGTGCCCTTGAGCAAGGCACTTAACCCTAATTGCTCCTGTAAGTCGCTCTGGATAAGAGCGTCTGCTAAATGACTAAAATGTAAACTCAGTTTTTCACAACTTCTGACATTTAATCCTAGTAAAAATTCCCTGTCTTAGGTCAGTTAGGATCACCACTTTACTTTAAGAATGTGAAATGTCAGAATAATAGTAGAGAGAATGATTTATTTCAGCTTTTTTTTCTTTCATCACATTCACAGTGGGTCAGAAGTTTACATACACTCAATTAGTATTTGGTATATATATATTTAAATTGTTTAACGTTTCGGGTAGCCTTTCACAAGCTTCCCACAATAAGTGGGATATAAGCCCATTCCTCCTGACAGAGCTGGTGTAACTGGGTCAGGTTTGTAGGCCTCCTTGCTTGCACACGCCTTTTCAGTTCTGCCCACACATTTTCTATAGGATTGAGGTCAGGGCTTTGTGATGGCCACTCAAATACCTTGACTTTGTTGTCCTTAAGCCATTTTGCCACAACTTTGGAAGTATGCTTGGGGTCATTGTCCATTTGGAAGACCCATTTGCGACCAAGCTTTAACTTCCTGACTGATGTCTTGAGATGTTGCTTCAATATATCCACATAATTTGCCTTCCTCATGATGCCATCTATTTTGTGAAGTGCACCAGTCCCTCCTGCAGCAAAGCACCCCCACAGCATGATGCTGCCACCCCCGTGCTTCACGGTTGGGATGGTGTTCTTCGGCTTGCAAGCAACCCCCTTTTTCCTCCAAACATAACGATGGTCATTATGGCCAAACAGTTATATTTTTGTTTCATCAGACCAGAGGACATTTATCCAAAAAGTGCGATCTTTGTCCCCATGTGCAGTTGCAAACCGTAGTCTGGCTTTTTTATGGCGGTTTTGGAGCAGTGGCTTCTTCCTTGCTGAGCGGCCTTTCAGGTTATGTCGATATAGGACTCGTTTTACTGTGGATATAGATACTTTTGTACCTGTTTCCTCCAGCATCTTCACAAGGTCCTTTGCTGTTGTTCTGGGATTGATTTGCACTTTTCGCATCAAAGTACGTTCATCTCTAGGAGACAGAACGCGTCTCCTTCCTGAGCGGTATGACGACTGCGTGGTCCCATGGTGTCTATACTTGTGTACTATTGTTTGTACAGATGAATGTGGTACCTTCAGGCGTTTGGAAATTGCTCCCAAGGATGAACCATACTTGTGGAGGTCTACTATTTTTTTCCTGAGGTCTTGGCTGATTTCTTTTGATTTTCCCATGATGTCAAGCAAAGAGGCACTGAGTTTGAAGGTAGGCCTTGAAATACATCCACAGGTACACATCCAATTGACTCAAATGATGTCAATTAGCCTATCAGAAGCTTCTAAAGCCATGACATCATTTTCTGGAATTTTCCAAGCTATTTAAAGGCACAGTCAATTTAGTATATGTAAACTTCTGACACACTGTAATTGTGATACAGTGAATTATAAGTGAAATAATCTGTCTGTAAACAATTGTTGGAAAAATTACTTGTGTCATGCACAAAGTACAGTAGATGTCCTAACACTTGCCAAAACTATAGTTTGTTAACAAGAATTTGTGGAGTGGTTGAAAAACGAGTTTAATGACTCCAACCAATGTGTATGTAAACTTCCGACTTCAACTGTAGCTCTTTGGACCCCGTTAGGTATAAAATAAAAAAGGTGGTCACCAAATAAATCATTAGAAATAAGGTTTTGAAGTGTCTGTCCTACAGTGGGGGAAAAAAGTATTTAGTCAGCCACCAATTGTGCAAGTTCTCCCACTTAAAAAGATGAGAGAGGCCTGTAATTTTCATCATAGGTACACGTCAACTATGACAGACAAATTGAGAAAAGAAAATCCAGAAAATCACATTGTAGGATTTTTTATGAATTTATTTGCAAATTATGGTGGAAAATAAGTATTTAGTCACCTACAAACAAGCAAGATTTCTGGCTCTCACAGACCTGTAACTTCTTCTTTAAGAGGCTCCTCTGTCCTCCACTCGTTACCTGTATTAATGGCACCTGTTTGAACTTGTTATCAGTATAAAAGACACCTGTCCACAACCTCAAACAGTCACACTCCAAACTCCACTATGGCCAAGACCAAAGAGCTGTCAAAGGACACCAGAAACAAAATTGTAGACCTGCACCAGGCTGGGAAGACTGAATCTGCAATAGGTAAGCAGCTTGGTTTGAAGAAATCAACTGTGGGAGCAATTATTAGGAAATGGAAGACATACAAGACCACTGATAATCTCCCTCGATCTGGGGCTCCACACAAGATCTCACCCTGTGGGGTCAAAATGATCACAAGAACGGTGAGCAAAAATCCCAGAACCACACGGGGGGACCTAGTGAATGACCTGCAGAGAGCTGGGACCAAAGTAACAAAGCCTACCATCAGTAACACACTACGCCGCCAGGGACTCAAGTCCTGCAGTGCCAGACATGTCCCCCTGCTTAAGCCAGTACATGTCCAGGCCCGTCTGAAGTTTGCTAGAGTGCATTTGGATGATCCAGAAGAGGATTGGGAGAATGTCATATGGTCAGATGAAACCAAAATATAACTTTTTGGTAAAAACTCAACTCGTCGTGTTTGGAGGACAAAGAATGCTGAGTTGCATCCAAAGAACACCATACCTACTGTGAAGCATGGGGGTGGAAACATCATGCTTTGGGGCTGTTTTTCTGCAAAGGGACCAGGACGACTGATCCGTGTAAAGGAAAGAATGAATGGGGCCATGTATCGTGAGATTTTGAGTGAAAACCTCCTTCCATCAGCAAGGGCATTGAAGATGAAACGTGGCTGGGTCTTTCAGCATGACAATGATCCCAAACACACCGCCCGGGCAACGAAGGAGTGGCTTCGTAAGAAGCATTTCAAGGTCCTGGAGTGGCCTAGCCAGTCTCCAGATCTCAACCCCATAGAAAATCTTTGGAGGGAGTTGAAAGTCTGTGTTGCCCAGCGACAGCCCCAAATCATCACTGCTCTAGAGGAGATCTGCATGGAGGAATGGGCCAAAATACCAGCAACAGTGTGTGAAAACCTTGTGAAGACTTACAGAAAACGTTTGGCCTGTGTCATTGCCAACAAAGGGTATATAACAAAGTATTGAGAAACTTTTGTTATTGACCAAATACTTATTTTCCACCATAATTTGCAAATAAATTCATTAAAAATCCTACAATGTGATTTTCTGGGGTTTTTTCTTCTAATTTTGTCTGTCATAGTTGACGTGTACCTATGATGAAAATTACAGGCCTCTCTCATCTTTTTAAGTGGGAGAACTTGCACAATTGGTGGCTGACTAAATACTTTTTTCCCCCACTGTATATCTAGGAGATATATGAAATATATAAAGTTCAGGAAATATCTTTGTTTTTTTGGACACACATTTAACCCCGTATTTTTGTTGGCACAAAACGACCTCCATACTTCAATTTATTTGTATGGGTTACCTTCAGATGAGTCCCGTGACACTTTTGGGGGTTGTAGAGCAAACCGGAGAACACCATCATTTTCGTGAGAGTCACATCTTTCTGTAGAGTAGGCCAAACCGTTCAGACGCTACAGACGTTTTCGTAAGAAGATCGATTTGTGGGATGTCTCATAGTCTGACAAACACTGCTGTAGCTGGGCCAACCTCCACTGCAGATGCGGAAGACCGACATAGGCGGATGCAGTGGATATCTCTAGCTTAAACTGCTGGATTTTGATGGGGATTTTTCTATTATGTTACTCTTATTAAATGAATAACTTCTCTGAGAATGACTACAGTACTACGCCACATGCTACAGAGTTCAAACATGATAATTACCTTGGTAATCCTGTGATTTCCTTCTGATAGAGCTGGAAACAAACAGCTTCGCTTCAGCCCGGGCCCTGTGAGGTAATTTTATGCTTGACATGTTGTGGGATTAACACAGCAAACCAAGATAAGAAACCGGCTCTAACATCTTCACGTCTCCTCTACAGTCTTCACTATAGGGATGATTTCTCATTATTATTGATGGTCAGGAACAAACCCTGAACCATAACCTCTCCCTGTTTTGCAATGTGTTATGTTGAGCAATTAAGTAATACATTGTAATATCTTATTAACATAATTTATGCATTTTTGGAAAGGTATAGAAAAAGGAATGTTTAATGCGTCATGGACTGTGTCATTGAACATTTATGTGTCACTGAACGTTTGGATTGGTGTGCAAATGTTTTTCCAATTTCTGGCCCTAAAAATGTTTGTGTTTGTGTGTGTGTCACATGGTAGACAGAAAGCCGTCCCATTAGGGCCTCTGCCAAAACTGACAGGTGGAGCTCAGAGACACCATGACGATAAAATAATAAACTGCCATAAACTGCCACAGTTAATGTCATTTCCTGCCACAACAGAGATACAGCATGTTATTCTCCCTCCCCTAGAGAGGAACCCAAACTCCCAAAGCTATGTGTTGTTGTTGTGTGTCACATTCTAAAAGACTCCCTGCTGTCAGTTGGTTGTCCGGTGGCGGATTATGTCTGTAACCATGGCGATGGCAGCACAGATGGGAGTCCAGACCGCGGTGGCGTCCAACGCGGAGGGTGACAGACTGTGGGAAGGTTGCCGTGGACAGAGACAGAGAGTGTGCTGGACAACCACAAGGAACAGGAAAACAAACAACTAGACTCGGTGGGGCTTTGTATACAGCAACACACACATCACATAGAAAGTACTGATCTAGCTTCATAACCCTCCTGCATCGACCACACCAGAACAAACACACTTCTGAAGATAGATAGATAGAGAGAGAGGAGACGGCAAAAGGAGATTGATAGACAGAGAGAGAAGAGATGGAGAGAGGAGATAGAGACAGAGAGAGAAGAGATGAGAGGAGACTGCGAGAGGAAATAGATAGACAGAGAGAGAAGAGAGAGAGGAGAGAGAAGAGATGGCGAGAGGAGATAGAGAGACAGAAAGAGAAGAGAGAGAGGAGAGAGCGGAGATAGAGACAGAGAGATGAGAGGAGACAGAGAGGGAAGAGATGGAGAGAGGAGATAGAGAGACAGAGAGAGAATAGAAGGAGAGAGGAGACAGATAGGGAAGAGATGGAGAGAGGAGATAGAGAGACAGAGAGAGAAGAGAAGGAGAGAGGAGACAGAGAGGGAAGAGATGGAGAGAGGAGATAGAGAGACAGAGAGAGAAGAGAAGGAGAGAGGAGACAGACAGGGAAGAGATGGAGAGAGGAGATAGAGACAGAGAGAGAAGAGATGGAGAGAGGAGATAGAGACAGAGAGAGAAGAGAGAGGAGACTGCGAGAGGAGATACAGAGACAGAGGATAAGAGACGGAGATAGCTTTAGAAAAAGGATACGCAAGTTATAAAGAATTGGGAAGAGGAATGTGATACTGAAAGAGAAAAATTAGAGAGGTAATAGTTAGACAACGAGTGAGAAAGACAGTGAGAAAGCAGCGGAGAGAGAAAGCCAGCAAAGTGCTAGCCAGCCGGGGAGGGGTGGTGTGGTGGTGATCAATTCCACAGTGGGGTACTCACAGTGGTGTAAAGTACTTAAGTAAAAATACTTTGAAGTACTACTTAAGTTATTTTGGGGGGTATCTGTACTTTACTATTTATATTTTTGACAACTTTTACTTTTGCTTCACTACATTCCTAAAGAAAATTATGTATTTTTACTCCATACATTTTCCCTGACACCCAAAAGTACTTGTTACATTTCGAAAGCTTGGCAGGACAGGAAAGTGGTCCAATTCACGCACTTTTCAAGAGAACATCCCTGGTCATCCCTACTGCCTCTGATCTGGCAGACTCACTAAACACAAACGCTTTGCTTGTAAATGATGTCTGAGTGTTGGAGTGTACCCCTGGCTATCCATACATTTTTAAACAAGAAAACCGTGCTGTCTGGTTTGATTAATATAAGGAATGTGAAATGATTTATACTTTTACTTTTGATACTTAAGTATATTTTAGCAAGTACATTGACTTTTGTTACTTAAGTATATTTAAAACCAAATACTTTTAGACTTTTACTCAAGTAGTGTTTTACTGGGTGACTTTCACTTTTACTTGTGTCATTTTCTATTAAGGTATCTTTACATTTACTCAAGTATGATAATTGGGTACTTTTTCCACCACTGGCTACTCATGTGGGGTTCCAGAGCAGTTTGTCCCTCAGTTGGAAAGCTTAACACCTGCCTGCAGTCTCTGCCTGTGTCACTGCCCCGTGGCCCTCCGTGGCCCTCCGTGCCTGTTGTGATCTGGCCACAGATGTCCCTTCCCTGAATGCCTTGCAGCATGGCCAGCTAGGCCAGCAGAGAGTCAGAGAGCCATGTGCAGGGCTTGGTCAGGACAACAACAATACTTATCTATTAATGCTGTTCACTTCCTCTCACCATCTCATCATCACCACGACGACACAGGAACAGTATCCCACAACAAAGGGGCATCACTCTCTCTGTCAACAAACAACAAGCACCGAAGCTCTGAGTTTGAAGCCATTGGGTTGGGGAGAGACAGCTGGGATTGGATTGGAGTTCCAGTTATTAGGAAGTCAATGATGTGCCTCCTGTTGAAATAATGCCTACAATTTGACACAGAAAGTCTAAGCATGTTTAACTGGTTGGCGGGCCATATGAGGGAGGATGGTCAATATGAATGTGATTAATGTAATTGATGGTGATGGCTACACAAACTCCCTCTCGTGTTATTAGTTAGAGACATACATGTGTTGCATTGAACTACAGGTAGGTAGTAGTGAATGCAATATGAAAGGCCGGAGTGACGTTGAAGTAGAGGAAATTCACAAACAAACAACAGAGCTTTACAATACTGTTACCCAGATCAGGGGTGTCATGCACCCATTATTTTAGAGGGGGCACAAAGAACTTGAGAATGGAGGCTTAGTGGTCTGGAGGGGGGCTGAAGTTGGAGAATTTAGCATTTTTCAAACACCTGAAACAGCTTTTTCCTGCAATCTAGAGCAAAACTCATTATTTCTAATTCGATGTAAAAACTATGTATTTTATTCTGCAAAGGTTATCTAAGCATACCTCTTTTCCTGTTCAGTTGTCATTTTAATGAGGGTGTCATTCTGACTGTTGTAAATCATACATCTCAATAAATTGCACTAACTAGGGCTGTGGTGGTCATGACATTTTGTCAGCCTGTGATTGTCACACAAATAACTGCCAGTCTCACGGTAATTGACCGGTAATTAACATAAACAAGTTTAACATCTCCTGGCTTCCACGCATAGCCTACAAGCCACTGATGCAGACCTTTGTAACATCTACATTGAAAAAAGTATAATAAATCAATTTAATATAGCCTACACCATCACAATAAATCCATAATTTATTTTAGACAGGTCTAAAGAAATGTAATATGAAGAAAATGTAGTCTATTTCAGAAGTACCGAATAGCATACTCTGAGTTGTCATTATGTTAGGCCCTGATCTGGCTATGCCATATGGCTGTGGGCTACATTAGTTCATTCCTCAGACAAGATTTGCTTAGAATTTTGTGGCATTATTTCATATTATTTATAGTATGAAGAATACAATTGAACATAGCTGAATAAAATAGAAAGGATGTATTCCCCAAATGATTTCTGAGGGAATGCGCACATGCGGCTATTTTGTGTTGAGCGGTTAACAAAGAAACTGGTCCTCCTATATGCTTAATTTAGAGTTATTTATGCAACTTTAGTTGTGATACAAACATTGGGCTATATGCTTGGATTTTTAATACATTCTAAGGCTGCATGATGCTGCTCTAATGACGATTTGAAAAAGGTTGCATGAAAGGCATGAGCTCTGCTTTGTTCCTTGTGCAGGCTACACACACTTCATCAGTCTCTCATTCACAATTTGACAAGCACTTGATAATATTCTCACCAGGCCTCGAATTTCACGGTGGCATCCCCCTTGTGTGGCCGTAATGCCCCCTAAAAAATCCATGCCTTTTGCGGCCAATGTGGCCATTGTGCCCTTGGACTGAATATAATAATTATAATTCCCTTCTCCTGGCTGCCAATCGTCGTGCTCCGAAGCACCTCTCACTCACATGGCTTTCTCACATATCTCAATTCTTATTTGCCAATGCCCATCACATGATCGGGTCCATCTCACGGGCATCTCAGCTCTGAAGTAGGCTACAAGTGAAGACAGACACATCGGGCAATCAACTGCCCACGTCCCTCTTATCAAATTCCGAGGCGCATATTGAAGACGTTAGAAGAACTGTCCGCATTTACTTTCCGTCAGCCAACAAGATGAGTAGGACTAATGAACAGCACAAGCACTAGCCTGTGTCAATCTACCATCCCCCATAGTACAGAAGTTGACCTATTGTCTTGGTCAACTTGTCCTTCTGTGCGAGAAATAAATATTCTAAACATACTCTGGGACAGTTGTGGGATGCGATAGATCCCAAATTAATACAACCACTCGCATCAAAAACCCTTTCAAAAGCTATGAGGCTGATATCAGAACAATTAGCTTAAAATGTTGATAAACTATTAGGATATTTCTTCACATAATAAGTGCAGCAATGCGCATGTGGCAGTAGGCTATAAGCGCAAATGTTCCAAAATGCAATCAATTAGCAGGAAAACACTGTTCTCAAAAGTGACCGCAAACACGATTATGCTTGTAATGCTTTATTATACAGGTGCATTTTTATGGTGATACAAACCTTATGGAAACGTATAGACCTATGTGCTAGGCTACATGAGGTGTGCGACTATGATTTGAACAAGTCCAAAAAAAGGCATACGCTGTTTCTTGCCTTACTGCACACACTGGGCATCATTCACAAGTGATAGGGTAATATTGTCACCCATCAGACTATTCTTAATTTAATCTTGTCTTTACATATACTAAATCAGTGGTTCCCAACCTGGGGTCCGCGCCCCCCTTTGGGGGGCGCCAGAGTTCACAGGGAGGGGCACGTGATCTCATTTGCTTTGAGGTCAAACATGCGTAAAATGTTCCACTATAATTTTATTGTAAAATTAATACATTTTAAAATGTTATTAAAGATCATATGCGTGCAATGCCAAGGCCAATCTAAAAAATTATAATAATGGCAGAGAAATGTAAAAGTGGTAATTCCCTGTCAAAAGTTGTACACGTCAATGACCCGCGCTCAATCAGTTTCAGCTAGCAGCTCGTTTTTTTCCTGCAGTCAGAGCATCACAATTTTATGAATAAAACAACATGGCTAAGAAACGAAAAAGTGCTGATGACTCATCATCAAAAAAGAAAGTAAGGCTATATCTCGAGAGTTATCTTAACTTCGGTTTTATTGAAGGACAGGACAGGACTTGGCCAGAATGTGTAATTTGTGGCGAGAAGCTAGCTAATGACAGCATGAAGCCAAGCAAAATGCAACGACACCAGGAAACAAAACACTAGGAGACTGTTGGTGAAGGTCAGGATTTTTTTGAGAGGAAGAAGCAGTTGGCACTATCAAAAAGATCCACAGACATCAGAAAAGCATTTCAAAGAGCAGGCAGTGATTTACACAGAGCCACTGAGGCGTCATTTGAGTGTTCGCTATTAATTGCCAAGGCTAAAAAGCTGCACAATATTGGAGAGCAGCTAATCAAAACCGCCTGCCTGAAAATTGTAGAGAGGCTGTGTGGCCCACAGGTGGTGGATAAAGTGAGAACCGTCCCACCCTCTGACAACACTGTCAAAGACAGAATTGATAAAATGGCTGGAGATTGTCAAAACCAGCTGCACGAGAAGCGTAGGAATGTTCCCTTTGCCATTCAGTTGGATGAAACAACAACAGTGTCCGACGAATCCGTGCTCATCGTTTATGTGCAATATTTTGCCTTTGATGACTTGAAACAAGACATTCTTATGTCTACCAATCTAGCCACAACAACCACAGGCTATATTTTTATAGCTATGGACTCATATCTCTCGTCCAACAATCTGCCCTACGAGAATATTGTTGCATGCTGCACTGATGGGGCTGCAGCGTTGATGGGCAAAAACAAGGGATTTAACAGCCGATTGAAGGAAAAAGCCCCGGGGTGTGCAATTTTCCACTGCATGCTACATCGCAAAGCATTGGCCAGTAAAAAAACTTTCGGAAGACCTTAGTAAAACCCTGGCAACTGTTGTTAAAGTTGTAAACTTTATTAAGGCTTGCCCTACTAACAAGAGATTGTTTGCCCAGCTGTGTGATGATGAAGCGCATCAAACACTGCTGTTACACACAGAGGTACGCTGGTTGTCACGTGGACAAGTGCTTGTGCGTTTTATGGAACTGCAGGAAAAAATAAAGGAATTTTTGCAAGATCACAATCGACCACTGTGCGAACAGCTGACTGATGCGTTTTGGATCAAAACGGCATACCTAGCGGATACATTCACTCTCTACAATGAGACAAACAAGCGGATGCAGGGTCCTGAATCAAACGTCATGCACTGCAAAGACTCTCTCAACGCTTTTGTGCGGAAACTGGAGTACAGATTTGGAAAAATGTCAAAAGGGGAGCTACAACAATTTCCACTGCTGATGAAACAGTCTGGTGGCACTGTGCCTGCGTCTTTACGCACTGAGTTTACCCGGCACATGAACATGCTTCGGGAGGAAATTAAATCCTGTTTTGCCGATGTAGACGAATACTTATCAAAGGAATCATGGGTGACGGACCCTTATATTTGCATTCTCGAGGATGTGGAAAACCTCGGCTGTGAAGATGAGCTTGTTGACCTTCAAGACGATTCTATGTCATGAAATATTTCCACGAGAACGGATACAAAAAGTTTTGGATTGTCAAAGGACACGCTATTGCACCCCGACTGGCCAAACACGCAGCTACAGTGGGGGAAAAAAGTATTTAGTCAGCCACCAATTGTGCAAGTTCTCCCACTTAAAAAGATGAGAGGCCTGTAATTTTCATCATAGGTACACGTCAACTATGACAGACAAAATGAGAAAATAAAATCCAGCAAATCACATTGTAGGATTTTTAATGAATTTATTAGCAAATTATGGTGGAAAATAAGTATTTGGTCAATAACAAAAGTTTCTCAATACTTTGTTATACAGTGGGGGAAAAAAGTATTTAGTCAGCCACCAATTGTGCAAGTTCTCCCACTTAAAAAGATGAGAGAGGCCTGTAATTTTCATCATAGGTACACGTCAACTATGACAGACAAATTGAGAAAAGAAAATCCAGAAAATCACATTGTAGGATTTTTTATGAATTTATTAGCAAATTATGGTGGAAAATAAGTATTTGGTCAATAACAAAAGTTTCTCAATACTTTGTTATATACCCTTTGTTGGCAATGACACAGGTCAAACGTTTTCTGTAAGTCTTCACAAGGTTTTCACACACTGTTGCTGGTATTTTGGCCCATTCCTCCATGCAGATCTCCTCTAGAGCAGTGATGTTTTGGGGCTGTCGCTGGGCAACACGGACTTTCAACTCCCTCCAAAGATTTTCTATGAGGTTGAGATCTGGAGACTGGCTAGGCCACTCCAGGACCTTGAAATGCTTCTTACGAAGCCACTCCTTCGTTGCCCGGGCGGTGTGTTTGGGATCATTGTCATGCTGAAAGACCCAGCCACGTTTCATCTTCAATGCCCTTGCTGATGGAAGGAGGTTTTCACTCAAAATCTCACGATACATGGCCCAATTCATGCTTTCCTTTACACGGATCAGTCGTCCTGGTCCCTTTGCAGAAAAACAGCCCCAAAGCATGATGTTTCCACCTCCATGCTTCACAGTAGGTATGGTGTTCTTTGGATGCAACTCAGCATTCTTTGTCCTCCAAACACGACGAGTTGAGTTTTTACCAAAAAGTTATATTTTGGTTTCATCTGACCATATGACATTCTCCCAATCCTCTTCTGGATCATCCAAATGCACTCTAGCAAACTTCAGACGGGCCTGGACATGTACTGGCTTAAGCAGGGGGACATGTCTGGCACTGCAGGATTTGAGTCCCTGGCGGCGTAGTGTGTTACTGATGGTAGGCTTTGTTACTTTGGTCCCAGCTCTCTGCAGGTCATTCACTAGGTCCCCCCGTGTGGTTCTGGGATTTTTGCTCACCGTTCTTGTGATCATTTTGACCCCACGGGGTGAGATCTTGCGTGGATTCCCAGATCGAGGGAGATTATCAGTGGTCTTGTATGTCTTCCATTTCCTGATAATTGCTCCCACAGTTGATTTCTTCAAACCAAGCTGCTTACCTATTGCAGATTCAGTCTTCCCAGCCTGGTGCAGGTCTACAATTTTGTTTCTGGTGTCCTTTGACAGCTCTTTGGTCTTGGCCATAGTGGAGTTTGGAGTGTGACTGTTTGAGGTTGTGGACAGGTGTCTTTTATACTGATAACAAGTTCAAACAGGTGCCATTAATACAGGTAACGAGTGGAGGACAGAGGAGCCTCTTAAAGAAGAAGTTACAGGTCTGTGAGAGCCAGAAATCTTGCTTGTTTGTAGGTGACCAAATACTTATTTTCCACCATAATTTGCTAATAAATTCATTAAAAATCCTACAATGTGATTTTCTGGATATTTTTTTTCTCAATTTGTCTGTCATAGTTGACGTGTACCTATGATGAAAATTACAGGCCTCTCTCATCTTTTTAAGTGGGAGAACTTGCACTATTGGTGGCTGACTAAATACTTTTTTTCCCCACTGTAAAAGGGTTATTCTACCATGCTTGTAACAACAAACACAAAAGCCCGTAACAGGCTCGATGTCCACCAGGACTTTAGGCTGGCTGTCACTAGCATCACACCTGACATCCCATCCCTGGTCAGAGGTATGCAGGCCCAAGGTGGCCATTAGTTTTTTAAGGAAGGAACAAGATATTGATTGTAACGTACTGTTTGTTATTGTTACTTATTTTTCATTTTTATAACACAGACATTATAGCTGTGTCAAAACCAGTGTTCACATGATGTGCATGTGTGTATGCAACAAACTGCACCGTTTCAGTTAATTGGTCTGAGGGAGATCTAGGACAGAGCTATATAGGTGCTGTTAATCACTTATTACGCTGATAATGAATCATTATTATTATTTTGGTAACAATGTGTGTGTATAGGCCTACAGTTGATTATACACAAAGATAACCAGGGCAAACCAAAGAGAAAAGGAAAGAAAAACATTTTTGCCAATAAAGATTTGGAATTAATCACTTTGTTATTATTTCAGCTTTTCAGCTTTTCTTGGGGGGGGGGCTCAGCTTTTCTTAGATACAAGTAGGGGGGGCTCCAAGGAAAAAAGGTTGGGAACCACTGTACTAAATAATATATGTGAAATTAGTTTTGATTTAGAATGGACCATTATCATGCACCTGTCTCGGAACAGGGGCAGGGGAAAAAAATACATGTCGTATATGCACTTAAATAGTGAATAGAGGACGCTTTTCCCGTGGTTAATTTTAAGTCCAGCCAGGTAAGCTATACTCCTGTTGTAAAGCGAAGTAATGTGCTTAATATTAGGAAAGTTGAGAAATACATATAGTAGGCCTAGCCTATAGAAAGCTGATGGGATCCTCCTCTTTTTAATAGAGGCTATCAAAACTCTGTTTTCTCACGCAATTGCCTAGCCTATGTTGCGCAACATGAGCTCTCATGAAGTGTTTGATTTGATTTTCAATTACATTTACATTGATGTCAGAGTGATTAGTGGGACAATAGAGTGCTGAGTACCAGGTAGTTAGCAAGTTTGGTAGGCTACTAATGACCATCAGCAGCATCAGCTATGGAGAAGCCTAGCTACCGTGACTAAACGATCACGTGGAATTTGACTGCGGTCATGACTCGTGACCGCCGGTGTGGCAGTAATAAGGTCACCGTAACAGCCCTAGTAGCACTAACATGCTTAGGATATTACATCCAAATTACAACACAGTACATGGGATCATAACACACATCATCATTTGTGATGTTTTATTTGTGCTTCTCATGACTGTATTTTTGTATTTTAATGTATATATGTTTGAATATAATGTGTATATTTATGTTATATTCAAACAGGGCACATTTATAAAAGAGACCTAGGTCTCAATATGTTTTCCCTGTTAAAATAAATGAAAGTACACACATATCTTGATATTATCATAAGGTGTCAGATTACATTCAAACCAAATATTTTTCTGCATATCTAAGCAACCTCTTGAGCTGTCTGTATCCTCCTGACTGATGGTTATTTTTTTAAAGAAACAAAATATGCTTCTCTGTATCCCTGCTAAATCTGGATAAAAGATTGAAAGGAATGTGAGTCATATTCAGAATATTTCATAATTTCTTGTTTTTCTAAAGTCTAGAAACCTTGCCAGCAGGCCAGCTAAGATATTTAGACAAGCTAGCTACTTTAACTTGATTGATAGCCTGAAATGGCTTGGTAGCTAGTTATGAGGTTGGGAGATTGGGAACCTACATGTACAGGCTCTGTCGTAGCCTGCCGCGACCGGGAGACCCATGGGGCGGCGCACAATTGGCCCAGCGTCGTCCAGGGTAGGGGAGGGAATGGCCGGCAGGGATGTTGGTAGAGCAGTTGGTAGAGCATGGCGTTTGCAACGCCAGGGTTGTGAGTTCGATTCCCACGGGGGGCCAGTATAAAAAATTAATAAAAAATAATGTATGCACTCACTAACTGTAAGTCGCTCTGGATAAGAGCGTCTGCTAAATGACTAAAAAAATTAAATAAAAAGTCGGAAGTTTACATACACTTAGGTTGGAGTCATTAAAACTCGTTTTTCAACCACTCCACAAATTACTTGTTTACAAACTATAGTTTTGGCAAGTCGGTTAGGACATCTACTTTGTGCATGACACAAGTACATTTTCCAACAATTGTTTACAGACCGATTATTTCACTTATAATTCACCGTATCACAATTCCAGTTGGTCAGAAGTTTACATACACTAAGTTGACTGTGCCTTTAAACAGCTTGGAAAATTCCAGAAAATGATGTCATGGCTTTAAAAGCTTCTGATAGGCTAATTGACATAATTTGAGTCAATTGGAGGTGTACCTGTGGATGTATTTCATCATGGGAAAATCAAAAGAAATCAGCCAAGACGTCAGAAAAATATTATTAGACCTCCACAAGTCTGGTTCATCCTTGGGAGCAATTTCCAAATGCCTGAAGGTACCACATTCATCTGTACAAACAATAGTACGCAAGTATAAACAACATGGGACCACGCAGCCGTCATACCGCTCAGAAAGGAGACGTGTTCAGTCTCCTAGAGATGAACGTACTTTGGTGCGAAAAGTGCAAATCAATCCCAGAACAACAGCAAAGGACCTTGTGAAGATGCTGGAGTAATGAGGTACAAATGTATATATATCCACAGATTAAAACGAGTCCTATATCGACATAACCTGAAAGGCCGCTCAGCAAGGAAGAAGCCACTGCTCCAAAACCGCCATAAAACAGCCAGACTACAGTTTGCAACTGCACATGGGGACCAAGATCGTACTTTTTGGAGAAATGTCCTCTGGTCTGATGAAACAAAAATATAACTGTTTGGCCATAATTACCATCGTTATGTTTGGAGGAAAAAGGGGGTGCTTGCAAGCCGAAGAATACCATCCCAACCGTGAAGCATGGGGGTGGCAGCATCATGTTGTGGGGGTGCTTTGCTGCAGGAGGGACTGGTGCACTTCACAAAATAGATGGCATCATGAGGAAGGAAAATTATGTGGATATATTGAAGCAACATCTCAAGACATCAGTCAGGAAGTTAAAGCTTGGTCGCAAATGGGTCTTCCAAATGGACAATGACCCCAAACATACTTCCAAAATTGTGGCAAAATGGCTTAAGGACAACAAAGTTAAGGTATTGGAGTGGCCATCACAAAGCCAGGACCTCAATCCTATAGAACATTTGTGGGCAGAACTGAAAAGGCGTGTGCGAGCAAGGAGGCCTACAAACCTGACTCAGTTAAACCAGCTCTGTCAGGAGGAATGTGCCAAAATTCATCCAACTTATTGTGCGAAGCTTGTGGAAGGCTACCCAAAACATTTGACCCAAGTTAAACAATTTAAAGGCAATGCTACCAAATACAAATTGAGTGTATGTAAACTTCTGACCCACTGGGAATGTAATGAAATAATTAAAAGCTGAAATAAATAATTCTCTCTGCTATTATTCTGACATTTCACATTCTTAAAATAAAGTGGTGATCCTAACTGACCTAAAACAGGGAATTATTACTAGGATTACATTTCAGAATTAGTTTAAATGTATTTGGCTAAGGTGTACGTAAACCTCCGACTTCAACTGTATCTAGCTGGCTAGCTAAAGCCAACTTCACAAAATTGCTAGGTGGCTAGTATTACGGAGAAACAACAAAACATTTTCATTTAATCTATTCATCAAGAAGGAATCAATAGGCTACATAGCTTGATCAAATTCATTTACAAACATACCTCCAGCGAGTCCATCACCGACAGCTAATATCAAATCAAACGCTGTGTGTGTCATTCTACACAGCGGCCGTGTTCGAGAGGATTAAAACCGTCATTTATCATGGGTAAATGGTTCCCCCAATGGGCGTTAGCCTCTGACCCTGATGGCACCACTCTCCAAATACCAAAGCAGTGGTGTCAACAGCGTCGGAACACACGTCCACCCAGGCTGTTGTTTAGGAAGAGGAAACACATGTGAGATTTAAACAGGTAAACAGAACGGAGCAGAGGGAACATTCAGACAGGCCTGATTGACAGGGAACACCTTATCACTCCCTCAGCACAATGAGGTGACCAGGGAAGAGGGGGAATGAGGAAGAGGATGAAGAGGAGGAGGAAGATGGGATGAGTGGACTCCAGGGATGTCTCAACAAAGGCAAACAACGCCACGGCGAGAGGCCATGGATTGTGCTTCCAGAAGGAAATTGATTTGGAGGTTTGGGACGAGTGGGGAATCGTGTGGGGGGAATGGCAGCGCTGAACATTTACTAATCAGCCCTGTTGGTAAACAGTGGAAAGATTGACAGCCAAAGCTGGTGAAATATAATCGACTTGGCTTAAGGGCTCAAGCTTTTCACACGATACAATTTGCAGAGTGCAATGGTGTAAATCACATTTAAATCGCTCTCTCGCCTTCTCTCGTGTGTGTGTGTGTGTGTGTGTGTGACAATACTGTTCGGGGGGAGGCATGCAGGCAGGAGTGTCAATCTGAATGTGTGATGTGGTTTCCAGCCCAGAGCTAATGTAGAAACACAGAGTAAAGCCAACCTCCTTAAATTGCCAGTGGCAACCTTTTAAAGTGCAGGGAATTGATACAAAAAAGAATTTAAAAAATGTACACTGTTACCACGGTAAAGTAGTGAAATGTGTCTGTCTTCTGTTGACTGTGGCTTTGAAACTTCTACCACCTGGTAGGTTCAGGTTTCCCATGACATGGTTATCAACACTAGAAATTGAGTTTTGATGCTTGCCAACAGGCTCATAACTGGAAAAAGTATTATCTGAAAGCATAAAATGAACACATTGTCATTTTATTCCCATTCAAGTTTATTTAGTTATATTTCAAATACAGAAAATATCATTTAGAAAAATCTATCAGCACGAGATGTGCCTTTGCATAGAGCTGTAACAGTGTAAACATCCACACAACACGTCCACATACACACACACACATGCAGACAAACACACGCACGCACACACACACAACCCCCCCCCCCCCGCCCCCACAGAAACACACAGAAACAAACACCTCCCCCACACACACACACAAACATAATGCATTATCCCCCCCCCCCCCTCCCCCCCCACACACACTTATCTTTCCCTTTGTTTGTTTCTGACTGATATAAAATGTCATTAGCGGTGTCTCTCTCGTTCCGTTCAGATGAGACTGGCAGCAGTAGCAGGATGAGCTGGAGCTCTGGCTGACTGACTGACCGACCACCAGTTAGTTCAGGAACACTAATAGGCAGTGGAGAAAGTTATGTGAATAATTGTGTTCCCTTTAGAAAAATGTTGTACATAATTGAATCAACCAACCTATTTTCGGGGCTCTGAGCTTAACAAAAGGGCCGAGGTTGGAGGATGAATGACACTTTCTTATTAATGCATTAAACATAATTCATTTAAGACCTCTAAGGGTCTGGGCACTGACAATGTAGCAGTATAATAATGGGTATACCTCTGCTTGTTGATGTGATGTGTTGTAGCTTTTCAACCAATCAGAATTATACTGTTGTGATGCTCAGATACGGCATAAATGGCATTCAAACAGACTTTGACCTGAAGGAACTCTTCATACCCACAGGTAATATTGAATTACTTGTAATACCTGAAAGGTTCGTTGTATAAGGAATACAATTCCATCCGACTGTACTCATCCAACCTCTCCACTAGAAATGTGTCAACACCAGCACTGTCTTCATGACATCACCTTGAGCTTAATACCACAACAGAGGAAGGGTATACTACGATTGAAGCTAGATCTACTCAGGCTTTTATAAAGCTAGCCAGCTTCAGTTAGCTTCACATTCCATCTTAGGCTTCATCCATGGATATTGATCAGGCAGCTACTGCTAACTCTAGCAGGCTGTAACTGTGTGTGCATGTCGCACATGGCTAGTCAAACGCCAAACTCTTCATTGAGACGATGCTGAACCATTAATCCATGTGCGAGTCAGGGCCACATTTCTATTTTTGGGCCGAAATCAAGATGAAAGAAAAGTTATCTTGCAAATTCAGCAGGCTATGCTGTGAAATAGGCTTTTAGAAGTGACGTTTTTCTTTTTTACATATCATTAATGCCATCTTTGATGTGCTTTGGTGTGCTTATCAATGCACACACACCTTTTTCCCCACCTATGATTAAATCATTTTATAAAAACGTTTTACTGTGTGTAAACTTTCAAATGCATCCTGTCATTGCTAAATGTGTAATGTGATAGGTATTTTACTATTACTATATATATATATATATATATATATATATATATATATATATTTAAAAAAAGATTAATCAAATATTGAATCAGTCAAATGAAGGGGATGATGAGGGAGGGAATCTGATTTCATTGGTCCTCAACTCGCGGGGTAAGTGGAGTTGGCCTTGAGAGCCTGCCCCAGAGCAGGTTAGGATTTGTTGCCATAGACATTTACCTGGCTAAAAGATTAGCCACTTTCGTATGCCCGGTTATCCTGAGTTGAACTCAGAATTGACCAAAGTCACTAACTCCCTCACTAACTCCTAATAACTGTTTCGTAGTATACCCCTCTGATTCGTAGTATAGGGCTCCGCCCTATTGATCACATATCAATCACTTAAAGCTGGAATCCTTAGTTGCTACATCAATTTTTGGACTTATAAATGAATGATATATACCCATTGATTCTTGAAGAATATAACTTATACATTTCTCATGAGCTTAGTTCAACTGTCGTACCCAGTCAAAACCCCAAATATAAGTTTGTTTTACTCCAATGTTTGTAAACAATGTAAATGTAAACTAAACCTGTATAACCTCAAAACATAGTTAAACTATAATTTTGATATCATGGATGGTCAGTACTTGCATCCATAGCTCGGTCTATGAATTTGAGAGTGGTTACATTTTTCCAGGCCCATCCCTTAGCTTTATACCAAAATACAGGCGGGGTGGCCGCTTTGTTATTCTTTCAATTAAGGAAACTAGCTTTAAGGCAAGCTGTCTAAAACCTCCAACACAGATTCTGTCTATCTCTTGTTGAATAAGCTTGCCTCTTATTTTACTCCAGCCTCATGCCTCCTCCGTCCTTCATTCAGACGTGTAGCAGTGCTGGTCCTCAACGCAACGCACGCACGCACGCACACACACACACACACACTCCAGTAATGAGTTATATGTTGAGCTCAGAGAGAGACACCCATTCGACAGCAATAAAAAGAGAACAGGTGCTGATGCCATACTGACGCAAAGAGTACAAATATTTATATATATATATATATATATATATATATATATAGAGAGAGAGAGCGAGAGAGAGAGCGAGAGAGAGAGAGAGAGAGAGAGAGAGAGAGAGAGAGAGAGAGAGAGAGAGAGAGAGAGAGAGAGAGAGAGAGAGAGAGAGAGAGAGAGAGAGAGAGAGAGAGAGAGAGAGAGAGAGAGAGAGAGAGAGAGAGAGAGAGAGAGAGAGAGAGAGAGAGAGAGAGAGAGAGAGAGAGAGAGAGAGAGAGAGAGAGAGAGAGAGAGAGAGAGAGAGAGAGAGAGAGAGAGAGAGAGAGAGAGAGAGAGAGAGAGAGAGAGAGAGAGAGAGAGAGAGAGAGAGAGAGAGAGAGAGAGAGAGAGAGAGAGAGAGAGAGAGAGAGAGATTTTGTTTGAATGTAAAATACCATAATGCATATTCTGTGTATGTATGTCAAGTGCATGCCAAAGTCTTGAAATGCAGGTCTAACAAAGTGTGTCAATGGATTATATAAAAAGAAACACAAACACTGCACCCACGAATGACTGTCTATAATGCTTTGTACATACTTGATGAATGTCCAAGTCTGGATGTGGTTTTTCAGCTTCTTGTTAGTCACACCTGCTTGAATCTTTATTAACACAAGTTTCGTACCGTGTTTGTCTTTAGTATACTGTTACTCTCTCCACTTTTTGGCCAGTATAGTTTTTGACCTCTGCTTCTGTTGGTGAAGGGGGAGCCTACTACCCAGTAGTAAACTCTGCAGCCTTCTGCATGGATGAGCCCTGTTCTTATGGAGAGGTAATGTTTTTAGTTCCGATTATGTTCTTTGGCACCTGGATAATCATACATTAGGAATCATTAAATTCAAACAGGGCCTCTTTGTACTCCAAGCAGGTGCCTGCGTCACGACTGAGTGGCTTCTGAATAAACACAGCCAGAGTGATGTGGTAGAGAGCAGAAACACAATGCCCTTCTGGACCGCTCTGGCCCCACACGCTGAGGTCACCTGGGGTACAGCAGAGGAGAGGGACAGAGGGTGTGTGTATGTGTATTTGTTAGGGGGAGTCTATTCATCTGTGTGTGTATGTGTGTGTGTGTGTGTGTTTGCGTGTGTGTGGGTGGGTAAGAGTTCTGCACAAATGTGTATGCAAATATAAATGCCATTTGTGAACAGATGAACAGATGTGTGTACTGTATGAACACCCTGACTCCTGCCTGGCTCAGGGAGTGATATTCTATATTCTGGTGGTTCTGGAACAGAGTGGATCTCCGGAGAGAGAGCTTTGTTTCCCCCTGATTGCTTAATTGATTTCTGGAATGCTGAATGCTCTGATGTTGGACTGGTTGACTGGCTCCATTGTGTCCTGCTGTAAATCATTGGCTGATTGAGACGCTATGGGCTGGAACAGCCTTTTCAGATACATTAACACACCTCCTCCCTCCCTCCTAGCCAGGTGGATCCTGCAGCTAGTCCAAAGTTATTAAAATCTGCCAAATACACACAGAACTGTTGTTGGTGGTGGTAAAACGCTGCAAAATGCTCAAGGACATGAAGTGATAGGGCGTATTTTCATCCTCTTGGAAACTGAGATTCACAAACATACTTGAATATAAAATATCTAGAAAGGCATTCATCCAAGATGGCGTAGCAGTGCGGTCGTGTTCTTTGTTGTGTGTCCGTGTAAATAGACAGTTTTTTGTATTTTTTTGTATTTTTCGTACATATTTCCCTATCACACTTTTCATCCTTCTACTTAATATACTTTCCTGCAACCCGCCTCACTCAATGTGGAACAGATTCTATTATTTACTCACCTTTATCTAGAATCTCCAGTTGAAACTAGCTAGCCAGCTAACTAGCTACTTGCTATTAGCCACCGTTAGCGGTTTTCACCCAGAACATCAGGTTTTCTGCCGGAATAACTGAATCACTGGACCCTAACACCGGATCGCAACTAGCTAGCCACAACCGAATGGATGTTGCTGTAGGCTAATCACCACTGCCCCCGAAGCAAGCACCAGTTAGCCTTGAGCCAGGCCCATATCCCGGCTATCTATCTCTTTGTCTACTGGACGGGAGTAGCCAGCTAACTAGCTACTTGCTATTAGCCACCGTTAGCGGTTTTTCACCATTGTCCATGGCCTGCACTACCTACCAGCCAGCTCTAGCCTGGACTATTATCGGCCAGTCTGCACTGTCTGCACAGCTCATTATCGACCCAGAACATATCGGATTTTTTGCCGGAATCACTAAATCACTGGACTTTTAACACCTGATCATCGAAACTAGCTAGCTGCAACCAAATGGATGTTGTTGTTGGCTAATCAGCCTTGAGCTAGCCTCGAGTTAGGCACATCTCCCGGCTATCTACCTCTCTGTCAACCGGACGGGATCTCCTAGAGTCGACACGGAGCCCTGCCGATCCATCACGACTGGTCTGCCGACGTAATCGTCTGTGGTTTCAACAGGCTTCCCGTTGCGACGACCACGAAGATCCATCTGCTAGCCCCGGCCCGCTAGCACACGCAAACAACAGCCATGCTTCCTGCTCGCTGTGCTTCAGCACCAATTCGAACTGCTCTCGGACTCACATATTGCTGTTCACTGGACCTTATGATCACTCAGCTGCACAGCTGATGCCTGCTGGACTGTTCCTTTACACCGTACCCTGTCCTGTTTATCTGTTTAGCCTCAGCCCAAACTTTCATCGCCATTACCAGTTGTTGTCTTAGCTCTCTCTAATAACACCTGTGATTGCTTTATGCCTCTCTCCCATGTCAATATGCCTTGCCTATTGCTATTCCAGTTAGTTCTTATTATACAATTTCACTGTAGAACCCCAAGTCATTCTCAAACTGCCTCAAATAGCTCCTTTGTTCCACCCCCCATACACGCTGAGACCGGCTCAATCGGTGCCTCCAGTGATGCTATCTCTTTCATTGTTACCCAACGCTTAGGTTTACCTCCACTGTACTCATATCCTTCCATATCCTTGTCTGTACATAATGCCCTGAATCTATTCTACAACGCTCGGAAATCTGCCCCCTTTATTCTCTGTACCCAACGCACTAGAAGACCAGTTCTTAAAGCCTTTAGCCGTATCCTTATTCTAGTCCTCCTCTGTTCCTCTGGTGATGTAGAGGCTAACCCAGGCCCCGCAGCCCCCAGTATCACTCCTACTCCCCAGGAGTTATCATTTGTTGACTTCTGTAACCGTAAAAGCCTTGGTTTTCTGCACGTTAACATCAGAAGCCTCCTTCCTAAGTTTGAGTTATTCACTGCGTTAGCACACTCCGCCAACCCTGATGTTCTAGCAGTGTCTGAATCCTGGCTTAGGAAGGCCACCACAAATTCAGAAATGTCCATCCCCAACTACAACATTTTCCGTATAGATAGAACTGCCAAAGGGGGTGGAGTTGCAATATACTGTAGAGATAGCCTGCAGAGCTCTATCATACTATCCAGGTCTGTGCCCAAACAGTTTGAGCTCCTACTTCTAAAAATCCACCTTTCCAGAAATAAGTCTCTCACTGTTGCCGCTTGCTACAGACCCCCCTCAGCCCCCAGCTGTGCCCTGGACACCATATGTGAATTGATTGCCCCCCATCTATCGTCAGAGTTCGTACTGCTTGGTGACCTAAACTACAATCCAAACTAGATGCCCTCAATCTCACACAAATTATCAAGGAACCTACCAGGTACAACCCTAAATCCGTAAACATGGGCACCCTCAAAGATATCATCCTGACTAACTTACCCTCTAAATACACCTCCGCTGTCTTCAACCAGGATCTCAGCGATCACTACCTTATTGCCTGCGTCCGTAACGGGTCCGCAGTCAAACGACTACCCCTCATCACTGTCAAACGCTCCCTAAAACACTTTAGCGAGCAGGCCTTCCTAATTGACCTGGCCAGGTATCCTGGATGGATATCGATCTCATTCCGTCATTAGAGGATGCCTGGTTGTTCTTTAAAAGTGCTTTCCTCTCAATCCTAAATAAGCATGCCCCATTCAAAAAATTCAGAACTAAGAACAGATATAGCCCCTGGTTCTCCTCAGACTTGACTGCCCTTGACCAGCACAAAAACATCCTGTGGCGTACTGCATTAGCATCGAATAGCCCCCGCGATATGCAACTCTACAGGGAAGTTAGGAACCACTATACACAAGCAGTTAGGAAAGCAAAGGCTAGCTTTTTCCAACAGAAATGTGCATCCTGTAGCACTAACTCCAAAACGTTTTGGGACACTGTAAAGTCCATGGAGAATAAGAGCACCTCCTCCCAGCTGCCCACTGCACTGAGGCTAGGAACCACAATCACCACCGATAAATGTACAATAATCGAGAATTTCAACAAGCATTTTGCTACGGCTGGCCATGCTTTCCACCTGGCTACCACTACCCCGGCCACCAGCTCTGCAACCTCCGCTGCAACTTGCCCATACGAATCATCTGGGATAGACAATCTGGACCCTTTCTTTCTAAAAATAGCCGCCGAAATTGTCGCAAACCCTATTACTAGCCTGATCAACCTCTCTTTCGTAATGTCTGAGAACCCCAGAGATTGGAAAGCTGCCGCGGTCATCACCCTCTTCAAAGGGGGTGACACTCTAGATCCAAACTGTTACAGACCTATATCCATCCTGCCCTGCCTTTCGAAACTTTTTGAAAGCCAAGTAAACAAACAGATCACCAACCATTTCGAATCCCACCGTACCTTCTCCGCTATGCAATCCGGTTTCCGAGCTGGTCATGGGTGCACCTCAGCCACGCTCAAGGTCCTAAATGATATTATAACAGCGATCGATAATAGACAGTACTGTGCAGCCGTCTTCATCGACCTGGCCAAGGCTTTCGACTCTGTCAACCACCGCATTCTTATTGGCAGACTAAATAGCCTTGGTTTCTCAAATGACTGCCTCGCCTGGTTCACCAACTACTTCTCAGATAGAGTTCAATGTGTCAAATCGGAGGGCCTGTTGTCTGGACCTATGGCAGTCTCTATGGGGGTGCCACAGGGTTCAAATCTTGGGCCTACTCTTTTCTCTGTGTATATCAATGATGTCGCTCTTGCTGCTGGTGACTCTCAGATCCACCTCTACGCAGACAACACCATTTTGTATACGTCTGGCCCTTCATTGGACACTGTGTTAACAAACCTCCAAACGAGCTTCAATGCCATACAACACTCCTTCCGTAGCCTCCAACTGCTCTTAAACACTAGTAAAACTAAATGCATGCTCTTTAATTGAACGCTGCTGGCACCCGCCCACCAGACTAGAATCACTACTCTCGACGGGTCTGACCTAGAGTATGTGGACAACTACAAATACCTAGGTGTCTGGTTAGACTGTAAACTCTCCTTCCAGACTCACAATATGCATCTCCAATCCACAGTGAAATCTAGAATCGGCTTCCTATTTCGCAACAAAGCCTCCTTCACTCATGCTGCCAAACATGCCCTCGTAAAACTGACTATCCTACCGATCCTTGACTTCGGCGATGTAATTTCCAAAATAGCCTCCAACACTCTACTCAGCAAATTGGATGTAGTCTATCACAGTGCCATCCGTTTTGTCACCAAAGCCCCATATACTACCCACCACTGTGACCTGTACGCTCTTGTTGGCTGGTCCTCACAACATATTCATCGACAAACCCACTGGCTCCAGGCCATCTATAAATCACTGCTAGGCAAATCTCTGCCTTATCTTAGCTCATTGGTCACCATAGCAACACCCACCCGTAGTATGTGCTCCAGCAGGTATATCTCACTGGTCATCCCCAAAGCCAACACCTCCTTTGGCCGCCTTTCCTTCCAGTTCTCTGCTGCCAATGACTGGAACGAACTGCAAAAATCTCTGAAGCTGGAGAATCTTATCTCCCTCACTAACTTTAAGCATCAGTTGTCAGAGCACCTTACCGATCACTGCACCTGTACACAGCCCTTCTGAAATTAGCCCACTCAACTACCTCATCCCCATATTGTTATTTATTTTGCTAATTTGCACCCCAGTATCTCTATTTGCATATCATCTCTTGCACATCTATCATTCCAGTGTTAATACTAATTGTAATTATTTTGCACTATGGCCTATTTATTGCCTTACCTCCATAACTTGCTACATTTGCACACACTGTATATATATTTTCTGTGGTATTTTTGACTTTATGTTTTGTTTTACCCCATATGCAACTCTGTGTTGTTGTTTTTATCACACTGCTTTGCTTTATCTTGGCCAGGTCGCAGTTGTAAATGAGAACTTGTTCTCAACTGGCTTACCTGGTTAAATAAAGTTGAAATAAAAATAAATAAAAAATATCCACTCAGAGATTTAGAAACAGACATTGCACAGCACTTCAATGTCTGCCCTCATTCAACTGCATTACATCCTAATAGCATTGTGTCAGGACAAAACTAATAACCAGGAATAACTGGAAATAACAAATAACAAAGGAAAATAACTCATCCTATTGGCCATGGGGAGTCATGTGAATATTGAAATGAACTGTGGAATTCTGTCCCCCACAACACGGCCCGGGAACAGGAAATAAAATTCCCTCTGACAGGAAGCAGCTGAGCTGGAATGGTCACATCCACTTGACCTCTGACCTCTATCAATATTACAGACAGGGTACGCCAGCCACGTCAGTGGGGCATCTGGGCTGCTGGGTATTATTTTCTCCCTGATTTGGCTTCATCAACAACAAAGTCTGTTCCTGTTCTCTTCCCACCAGCTCCAGCACCAGCAGTCATGGCTTCATCCCACTGTACAGGTGGGCACACAGAATGTATTATTGTGTTTTATCAGTTCTATTCCCCCCTCTCTCCCCTACCATTCTCTCTCTGTCTCTCCCCACCTTCTCTATCTCATCATTCCCTCCCTCCCTCTCGGTGGTAGAAGTAAAAACAATTCCCAGTGACACATCCCTGGTGGTGTCGAGGCATAACTCGGGGAAGGAGAGAGAGAGTTTCACCTTTAGAGTTGTGAAAGGCAGAGCCAGACGCAGCCCGTGGAGTAGCCTCATTTGAATGTTGAGGACAGATGGAATTTCTCTCCTCTTTTTCTCTTTTTCTCTTTTCTCTCTTTCCCGTTCTGTCATTTATTCATTTGTTAAGTGCACAGGAAGCAAAGTGTTGACTCTGGGACAGAAAATGAGATAATCCAGTCTTTTGCCCTTCAGAATTAATTTAAATAAAGCGTATTTAGAACCTTAGATAAAGGTTGTTTGAAAGTATCTGGGCATCAACAACTTACAGTTACTCTGACGCTCTCCTTTACGACAATTCACTGCAAGGTCCATACTAGGATGAAGACAGCTAATCTAGATCTAAGCTCTGATTGAGAGCATCATCGTCAATCAGCTATTGTTAGAGGCCACGCGCCTCTGCTCGGCTCTGTACCGTGCTAGCTTCAGGAGTAAATAGTTCATCCTAATTTTCAGACTCCATTTAAAGTAGTGAGTATTTTTCATCACAATCCCAGCCTGATAATTGCTTTTAAAGGACTGAATTATTTATGGATCATTAATTACGAATCCCAGCGAAAGGTTGCAGAGTCAATTTCCCCAGACAAGGCTCTGATATGAATATTATGGGCTGCATATTTCACTCAAATAAACCAAGTGTGAGTCTACTCTGTTGAGACCCTGTGGCTTTATGGGAGCATGAGTTGGTTGTCTAATTGTTGTTTTCTCTGATTAAACAGCACTTTTAAAAATGCATATTATAATCTAACATTAATATATTCATTTATTTATATAGTGTGTGTAGTCATTTATGCAGCACGTCTGAATAACTTTGTGGGTAAAAAATAATAGAATATGCATCTAGTGTGTGAATATTACCAAAATACACCACATCAACCCACTGGGCACAGATGTCAATTCAACGTTTATTCCACGTTGGTTCCACGTCATTGAAATGACGTGAAAACAACGTTGATTCAATCAATGTGTGCCCGTGGGAAATACTGTATGTATGCTTCTCTATGCATTGCACCTGATACTCCAGCTTGTGATCTTCTTCTATTACATATTATGAAGTGTATTTAACATATCAGAGGCCCCGAAGCAGCAACAGCAGTCAAAGCACAGGAGGGGCCCCCAGCACATCATCTCTCAGACAGCAGGATGTTCTTGGTGGGTCATGTTTTTAGATTGGAGACGCGTGGCGCAGCACGGCGAGGGGTTGTTTCAACCACAACAGAGGTTTGATGCAGGAGCTAGGTGGTTGGCAGTGGGATTCAAAGCCATAAGCTGTATGGAACATGGTCTAATCCAATCAGTTATTATGGGCTGGTCCTGGATCAGAGGCTGTCACTGTCACATTCATCCCCTTAAACCACAGTCTAATCCCACACTCCATGCAGGGCTGTCCCCAGATCAGAGGCTATGCTAATTCACCCAGGGCCCTGCTCCGGAGCCTGAGCCTCGTGCTGCAACCTCCGAGATAAATACCATATCAGATAGATACTGCAGGAAGAAGAAGTGTGAAGGGCATGTACTGTACAAGTTACAGGGGTACATCTGACAAGGCTATATTGTTATTCTATACCCTACATGTCTGTGTGTTACACATGAAGACTCCAAAAAGTCCAATACGGATTGATGATATAATTTATGTAGGTCCCTATCAGAGGTTGGGTGTGGCTGTTGTTACTGCAACTGTGACTGCTACACGCTACTACTGTATATTGCTTCTGCTTCAACTACAGTACTACTATAATACAGTATAGTAACTAGTACAATACACTATTATACTGAGCTTGGCAGAGAATCTTCACACGTTGCCAATAATTGTCTCACCTACCCCCAAACACACACACACTCAAGCACGAACAGACAAGCCTGTGAATCTGTTGTTTAGGCTGTCACTCTCATTCCACTGCTCTCTTTCCACTGCCCCAGCTCTCACAGGTACAGTGGCTTGCGAAAGTATTCACCCTCCCCTTGGCATTTTTCCTATTTTGTTGCCTTACAACCTGGAATTAAAATTGATTTTTTGGGGGTTTGTATCATTTGGTTTACACAACATGCCTATCACTTTGAAGATGCAGAATATTATTTATTGTGAAACAAAAAACAGAAAACTTGAACATGCATAACTATTCATCCCCCCCAAAAGCTAGTGTACAGCAATAATTAAATCATACCACATATTCTCTGGGCTTTGACTAGGCCATTCCAAGACATTTAAATGTTTCCCCTTAAACCACTCAAGTGTTGCTTTAGCAGTATGCTTAGGGTCGTTGTCCTGCTGGAAGGTGAACCTCTGTCCCAGTCTCAAATCTCTGGAAGACTGAAACAGGTTTCCCTCAAACATTTCCCTGTATTTAGCGGCATCCATCATTCCTTCAATTCTGACCAGTTTCCCAGTACCTGCCGATGAAAAACATCCCCACAGCATGATGCTGCCACCACCATGCTTCACTGTGGGGATGGTGTTCTCGGGTGATGAGAGGTGTTGGGTTTGCGCCAGACATAGCATTTTCCTTGATGGCCAAAAAGCTAAATTTTAGTCTCATCTGACCAGAGTACCTTCTTCCATATGTTTGGGGAGTCTCCCACATGGCTTTTGGCGAACACCAAACATGTTTGCTTATTTTTTTCTTTAAGCAATGTCTTTTTTCTAGCCACTCTTCCGTAAAGCCCAGCTCTGTGGAGTGTATGGCTTAAAGTGGTCCTATGGACAGATACTCCAATCTCCGCTGTGAAGCTTTGCAGCTCCTTCAGGGTTATCTTTGGTCTCTTTGTTGTCTCTCTGATTAATGCCCTCCTTGCCTGGTCCGTGAGTTTTGATGGGCGGCCCCAACCCTGATCTGTACTTCTCCACAACTTTGTCCCTGACCTGTTTGGAGAGCTCCTTGGTCTTCATGGTGCCGCTTGCTTAGTGGTGTCCCTTGCTTAGTTGTGTTGCAGACTCTGGGGCCTTTCAGAACAGGTGTATATATACTGAGATCATGTGACAGATCATGTGACACTTAGATTGCTCACAGGTGGACTTTACTTAACTAATTATGTGACTTCTGAAGGTAATTGGTTGCACCAGAACTTATTTAGGGACTTCATAGCAAAGGGGGTGAATACATATGCCGGCACCACATTTCCGTTATTTATTTGGTTGATTTTTTTTAAACCAATTTTTTTTTCATTTCACTCCACCAAATTGGACTGTTTTGTGTATGTCCATTACATGCAATCCAAATAAAAATCCAATTAAATTGCAGGTTGCAATGCAGCAAAATAGGAAAAACGCCAAGGTGGGTGAATACTTTTGCAAGGCACTGTAGTTCGAGTTTTCAAGCCTCCCTCCACCAGTCTGCCTCGTATTCCTTTCCTTCCTTACCACCGTGATCCTGATGATAATCTTGTTCTACAGAGAATTTATTGCACATCTGGTCGAGAAAACACCCAATTAGAATCCCTCACGTCCTCTATCTCCACTCTGCTCCAATCAATCCTGGGGCCTGAACCGCATGCCTTGCCATATGGTGCTAGGCACCGCTACCGTACCATGTCGGCGAGGCGTGCCGCGTTACTCAGACCTGGCGTGTGCACAGCGGTACTCAGGAATGGCGAAACGCTCGTCACCGGCCCTTTCACGTCTCTGCCACCGGCTCAGTCATCAAGACAGATGACAACGAAAGGCCTTTCTTAATGCTTAATGCTAATTTCATTGGACCTTAAGCAAACTGACTGTTCACATTCTTAAGTTTGCTACAGATGTAGGATCTTAATTTGACCAGTATTGTCGCAGCAAAATAATCCTGCAGCAACAGGATTTGAACGTTTAGTCCATAATGTTGCTTGATCGGTGGTTAGACTATTAGCTGGTCAAAATGAGGCTACAAGAAAAGTGGAATACTGTTAATACAACCGTGTGTAGTGTGGGTTTTCAGTGAATTTATGTAAATCACGAAGCTCATCTGCTATTCAGCTACTGAGATGCCTGGCACTCTTTAAATAAGTTATTTGGTATACATACTGTAGATGCAAATTACAAACAGGCTCCACTCAATGTTGACACCACAAAAAAACAAATTTGCCATGTTTGCTTTGTATTTGTTTGATAAAAGGTTTAGGTGGGATCAGAAGAACTTACACTCTCCATATGTTCAGTGTGACTTCCATTAAATAAAAGGCCTTGATGGTCCCCTCCATCCCCCTCTGAAGGCCAGTGATGGATGAGTCCATAGCACCAGATCCATTCAGTCCACTCAGCATTTTGCCACAAAATAGGGATGTATAACCTGGAATCATCCATCAATATGTACCCTTACCTCACAATGCACTGTTGGATTATGGTTTATATTATGGTTTACATATGTATGTATGGATGTGTGTGTGTGTGTGTGTGTGTGTGTGTGTGTGTGTGTGTGTGTGTGTGTGTGTGTGTGTGTGTGTGTGTGTGTGTGTGTGTGTGTGTGTGTGTGTGTGTGTGTGTGTGTGTGTGTGTGTGTGTGTGTGTGTGTGTGTGTGTGCGTGCGTGCGTGCGTGCATGTGTGTGTGTTTAACAAAGGCAGACAACTAACATATGGACAAAGGTGGAACACACAGATATCATCACTCATTTAGTGATTGAACAGAAGCCAAGGTATGCATTTAGGCTAGTGGCCAATCCTCAAAAAACGCTTCAGTTTTTGAGATACCTCTACCAAGGTAGAACAACACACAACAATGTGTCACACTCTGGCTCCGGGACTTGTATTTGAGCCAGGGTGTATTCGTTTTGTGGGGATTTGTTTTGGTTAGGTTGGGAATAGGGTGTGTTCATTTGGGTGTGTGTGGTTTTGGTTAGTTCTTGTGTAGTCATGTGACTCCCAATCGGAGGTAACGAGTGTCAGCTGTCGGCTCGTTATCTCTGATTGGGAGCCATATTTATCTGTATGTTTTCCTTTGGGTGTTGTGGGTTTTTGTTCCGTTTCGGTCGGTGTACCGTGGACTTCATGAGTCGTCTTTTGGTTTGTAGTTCGAAACTTTAATTAATAAAGTCATGTTTCTTGCACACGCTGCGCCTTGGTCTCCTTCGCTCTTAGACGACCGTGACAGAAAAACCCACCATTCTAGGACCAAGCGGCGTGTCAAGCGGCAACAGGATCCACCTACACAGGATTCATGGACATGGGAGGAGATACTGGATGGAAGGGGTCCTTGGGCACAACCGGGAGAATATCGCCGCCCTCGTGAAGAGCTGGAGGCAGCTAAAGCCGAGAGGAGGCAATATGAGGAGGCAGCACAGAGGCAAGGCTGGAAGCCCGTGAGCACTAGCCAAAAATTTCTTGGGGGGGGCCTTAAAGGGAGTGTGGCGAAGTCAGGTAGGAGACCTGCGCCTACTCCCTGTACTTACCGTGGAGAGCGAGAGTACGGGCAGACACCGTGTTACGCAGTAGAGCGCATGGTGTCTCCTGTACGCGTGCATAGCCCGGTTCGGTACATTCCAGCTCCACGTATCGGCCGGGCTAGATTGAGCGTTGAGCCGGATGTCATGAAGCCAGCCCAACGCATCAGGCCACCAGTGCGTCTCCTCGGGCCGGCTTACATGGCACCAGCCTTACGCATGGTGTCCCCGGTTCGCCTACATAGCCCGGTGCGGGTTATTCCTCCTTCCCGTACTGGTCGGGCGACGGGGAGCATACAACCAGGTAAGGTTGGGCAGGCTCAGTGCTCAAGGGAGCCAGTAAGCCTGCACGGTCCGGTATTTCCGGCGCCACCTCCCCGCTCCAGCCCAGTACCACCAGTGCCTACACCACGCACCAAGCCTCCTGTGTGTCCCCAGAGTCCTGTGCGTCCTGTTGCTGCTCCCCGCACTAGCCCTGAGATGCGTGTCCTCAGCCCGGGACCACCAGTTCCGGCACCACGCACCAGGCCTCCTGTGTGTCCCCAGAGTCCTGTGCGTCCTGTTGCTGCTCCCCGCACTAGCCCTGAGATGCGTGTCCTCAGCCCGGGACCACCAGTTCCGGCACCACGCACCAGGCCTATAGTGCGTCTCGGCCGGCCAGAGTCTGCCGTCTGCCCAACGGCGCCTGAACTGCCCGTCTGCCCAACGGCGCCTGAACTGCCCGTCTGCCCAACGGCGCTTGAACTGCCCGTCTGCCCAAAGGCGCCTGAACTGCCTGTCTGCCCAACGCCGTCTGAACTGTCCGTCTGCCAAGCGCTGCATGAACTGCCCGTCTGTACTGAGCCTGCAAAGCCGCCCGTCTGCCATGAGCCTTCAGAGCCGTCCGCCAGACCGGAGCCGCTAAAGCCTTCCGCCAGACAGGAGCCGCTAGAGCCTTCCGCCAGACAGGATCAGCCAGAGCCTTCCGCCAGACAGGATCAGCCAGAGCCTTCCGCCAGACAGGATCAGCCAGAGCCTTCCGCCAGACAGGATCAGCCAGAGCCTTCCGCCAGACAGGATCAGCCAGAGCCGTCCGCCAGACAGGATCAGCCAGAGCCTTCCGCCAGCCATGAGCAGCCAGATCCGTCAGCCTGCCATGAGCAGCCAGATCCGTCAGCCAGCCATGAGCAGCCAGATCCGTCAGCCTGCCATGAGCAGCCAGATCCGTCAGCCAGCCATGAGCAGCCAGATCCGTCAGCCAGCCATGAGCAGCCAGATCCGTCAGCCAGCCATGAGCAGCCAGATCCGTCAGCCAGCCATGAGCCAGCCAGCCAGGATCTGCCATTCAGTCCGGTGCTGCCCCTTAGTCCGGTGCTGCCCCTTAGTCTGGTGCTGCCCCTTATCCTGGTGCTGCCCCTTAGTCCGGTGCTGACCCTTAGTCCGGTGCTGCCTCTTAGTCCGGTGCTGCCCCTTAATCCGGTGGGGGTAAGTTGGAGGGTGGTCAGTTGGAGGAGGCTACGGAAGCGGGTAGTGACTATGGTGGGGTGGGGACCACGACCAGAGCCAGAACCACCGCCGAAGAGGTATGCCCACCCAGCCCTCCCTTGGTTAGCCCTAGTTGAGGCGCGGTCGCAGTCCGCGCCTTTAGGGGGGGGTACTGTCACACTCTGGCTCCGGGACTTGTATTTGAGCCAGGGTGTATTCGTTTTGTGGGGGTTTGTTTTGGTTAGGTTGGGAATAGGGTGTGTTCATTTGGGTGTGTGTGGTTTTGGTTAGTTCTTGTGTAGTCATGTGACTCCCAATCGGAGGTAACGAGTGTCAGCTGTCGGCTCGTTATCTCTGATTGGGAGCCATATTTATCTGTATGTTTTCCTTTGGGTGTTGTGGGTTTTTGTTCCGTTTCGGTCGGTGTACCGTGGACTTCATGAGTCGTCTTTTGGTTTGTAGTTCGAAACTTTAATTAATAAAGTCATGTTTCTTGCACACGCTGCGCCTTGGTCTCCTTCGCTCTTAGACGACCGTGACACAATGTTTTTTTCACATCTCTTATGTCTCCTAAAAGTAAAGATATCGTAATAGAAAATGACTCAAGTAAAAGTTAAAGTCACCCAGTAAAATGCTACTTGAGTATAAGTCTAAAAGTTTTTGGTTTTAAATATACTTAAATATCAAAAGTAAATGTAATTGCTAAAATGTACTTAAGGATCAAAAGTAAAAGTAAAAGTGTGAATAATTTAAAAATCCTTATATTAAGAAAACCAGACGGCACAATTTTCTTGTTTTTTTAATTTACGGATAGCCAGGGGCACACTTCAACACTCAGACATAATTTACAAACAAAGCATTTGTGTTTAGTGAGTCTGCCAGATCAGAGGCAGTATGGATGACCAGGGATGTTCATTTGATAAATGTGTGAATTTAACAAATTTCTGTCCTGCTAAGCATTCAAAATGTAACGAGTACTTTTGGGTGTCAGGGAAAATGTATGGAGTAAAAAGTACATTATTTTGTTTAGGATTGTAGTGAAGTAAAAGTACAAGTTGTCAAAAATATAAATAGTAAGTAAAGTACAGATACCCCAAAAAACTACTTAAGTAGTACTGTCACGATCGTCTAATGAGGGAGACCAAGGCGCAGCGTTGCGAGCGAACATATTTACTTTAATTAGTAAAGCACCACACTGAAAATACAAAACAATAAACAACGAATGCGTGACGTCTAGGGTACAACACGAAACCACACGAACAAAATCCCACAACCCGAAAGAAAAACATACAGATTAAATATGGCTCCCAATCAGAGACAACCAGCCGACAGCTGACACTCGTTGCCCCTGATTGGGAGTCACACCGGCAAACATAGAAAATAGACAACCTAGAACACCCACCAAAGAAACAGAAAACATAGAATGAACACACCCTGGCTCAACATCATGAGTCCCCGAGCCAGGGTGTGACAGTACCCCCCCCTAAAGGCGCGGACTGCGACCGCGCCTAAATACGAGCAAAAACAGGGGAGGGCTGGGTGGGCATTCCTCCTCGGCGGCGGCTCCGGCTCCGGGCTTGATCCCCACTTCCTCTCCAACCCCCCAAAGTACCCCTGGTCCTGTCTAGCCCCGCTGGCCGGAGCCGGACTGACGACACGCGCCCCTGGCTTGGTGCGTGGAACAGGAACGGACCGGACCGGGCTGACGATACACACCCCTGGCTTGGTGCGTGGAGCAGGAATGGACCGGAATGGGCTGGCGACGCGCACCACAGACTTGGTGCGGAGAGCAGGAACGAGCCGGACAGGGCTGACGAAACGCACCACAGACTTGGTGCGAGTAGCAGGAACGGGTTGGACCAGGCTGGCGACTCGCACCCCTGGCTTGGTGCGAGTGGCAGGAACAGGCTGGACCAGGCTGGCGACTCGCACCCCTGGCTTGGTGCGAGTGGCAGGAACAGGCTGGACCAGGCTGGCGACTCGCACCCCTGGTTTGGTGCGAGTGGCAGGAACAGGCCGGGTCGGGCTGGCGACGCACACCGTAGGCTTTGTGCGTGGAGCAGGGTCAGGCCGGGCTGGGCTGGCGACGCACCCCGTAGGCTTTGTGTGTGGAGCAGGGACAGGCCGGGCTGGGCTGGCGACGCACACCGTAGGCTTTGTGCGTGGAGCAGGAACAGGCCGGGCTGGGCTGGCGACGCACACCGTAGGCTTTGTGCGTGGAGCAGGAACAGGCCGGGCTGGGCTGGCGACGCACACCGTAGGCTTTATGCGAGAAGCTTGGATGGGCCGAACTGGGCTGGCGACGCGCACCACAGACTCGGTGCGGAGCGCAGGAACGGGCTGGGCTGGGCTGTCGACGCACACCGTAGGTTTGGTGCGGGGAGCAGGAATAGACCGGACCGTACTGGGGACACACACCACTGGCTCTACACCGGGATCTGGAACGGGCCGGACCGGACTGGCAACACACGCCAGTACCTCTCGCCGTGCCTCTACGCCTTCCATCCCCTCTTCTACCAGTGGCCCCCGTAACCTGGCGGCCTCCTCTGCAACCCCGCTGGACTGCTCCATAGCGGCCTCCTGCTGCCCCGACGTCGTGAGCCCCCCCCTAAAAATTTTCTGGGGGTCTCTCCTCCCCGTGGACCAGGCCTCCAACATTCTCTCCCACTTCTCGCTCCTCTGTCTCCAACCCTCTTCACTCAGCTCCTCCATGGGCTTGCCCCAGTCGAAGCTGCCACGGAGATCTATTAGCGATGGCTCCTGGACACGCTGCTTGGTCTGGTCTTGGTGGGATTTTCTGTCCTGTGTTTGGTACGCCTCTACTGTATTGCTTACTTCTCGGTTGAGAAGAGTTTTGCGCGCCTGTTTATGCGCGCTTGTATTTTAC
The DNA here is from genome assembly GCF_964263955.1 of Coregonus lavaretus. Lineage (NCBI taxonomy): Eukaryota > Metazoa > Chordata > Actinopteri > Salmoniformes > Salmonidae > Coregonus > Coregonus lavaretus. Next base: position 24,463,439 of record NC_140016.1, on the reverse strand, counting down.
GCCTGTGTGCGTTTTGCCTCTGGCTGTTTTTGGATTATTGCCTCGCACTTTCCAGTAAAGATTATTGGACTATCAATCTGCTTCTGCACCTGATTCCACACCACACCATTTCTACACGGCCCTGACAAGTACTTTAAAGTATTTTTACTTAAGTACTTTACACCACTGGTGAAAAGTCACACATGCTATGCCATCCCCATGACTGCTAAGCAAATACCATGACTGCTAAGCAAATATCACGACTGCTAAGAAAATACCACGACTGCTAAGCAAATACCACGACTGCTAAGCAAATACCACGACTGCTAAGCAAATACCACGACTGCTAAGCAAATACCACGGCTGCTAAACAAATAACACGACTGCTAAGCAAATACCATGACTGCTAAGCAAATACCACGACTGCTAAGCAAATACCACGACTGCTAAGCTCCTTGGGAACAATTTCCCAGTGGAAAGCTCAAGTCAACAAGGGTCAGGGAATCAGCCAGCGAGGAGTGTAAGCAACAACAGCAATAAATGATGCCGTGACTCCCCATCGAAACCCCCCAGGAAGGCTAAGAGAGTCTCCCTTGCTCCAAAGAACATCAGCCAGGCAGAGTAGTATTCTGAGGTTTTGACTTGGAGACAAAAGTCATAGGATGTTAGGCAACCTGTCCTTTATCAACATAATGGGCCTGTAATATGATGAGGATTTCACAGATAGGGAGCCCTATGAAAGAGCATAGTATAGGGCTACAGCCATCATGATTCTATTATGTGTGTTAACTGTGTGTGTGTGTGTGTGTTCATGATTCTATTCAATTTCATTATATTCTATTCCATTTCATTTGTATATTAGTGTAGTTGTCATTCTAATCATGAACATTTTCTTGCCTCTATTTCTTGCCTCTAATCATGAATATTTCTTAGACACGATGCAACGAGTGCCAGGACACAGCCATTAGCCGTGGTATATTGGCCATGTACCACACACCCCCAAGGTGCCTTATTGCTATAATAAACTGGTTGCCAATGTAATTAGAACAGTCAAAAGTTATTTTTTGTCATACCCGTGGCTTTCAGCCAATCAGCATTTACGTCTCAAACCACCCAGTTTATAAATATATATACAGTGCATTCGGAAAGTATTCAGACCCTGTCACTTTTTCCACATTTTGTTAACGTTACAGCCTTATTCTAAAATTGATTAAATACGTTTTTTTCCTCATCAATCTACACACAATACCCCATAATGACAATTTATTAAAAATTAAAAACAGAAATACCTTATTTACGAAAGTATTCAGACCCTTTGCTATGAGACTCGAAATTGAGCTCAGGTGCATCCTGTTTCCATTGATCATCCTTGAGATGTTTCTACAACTTGATTGGAGTCCACCTGTGGTAAATTCATTTGATTGGACATGATTTGGAAAGGCACACACCTGTCTATATAAGGTCCCACAGTTGAAAGTGCATGTCAGTGCAAAAACCAAGCCATGAGGTTGACAGAATTGTCCGTAGAGCTCCGAGACAGGATTGTGTCGAGGCATAGATCTGGGGAAGGGTACCAAGAAATGTCTGCAGTATTGAAGGTCCTCAAGAACACAGTGGCCTCCATCATTCTTAAATGGAAGAAGTTTTGAACCACCAAGACTCTTCCTAGCTGGCTGCCCGGCCAAACTGTGCAATCGGGGGAGAAGGGCCTTGGTCAGGGAGGTGACCAAGAACCCAATGGTCACTCTGACAGAGCTTCAGACTTCCTCTGTGGAGATGGGAGAACCTTCCAGAAGGACAACCATCTCTGCAGCACTCCACCAATCAGGCCTTTATGGTAGAGTGGCCAGACGGAAGCCACTCTTCAGTAAAAGGCACATGACAGCCTGCTTGGAGTTTGCCAAAAGGCACCTAAAGGACTCTCAGACCATGAGAAACAAGATGAAACCAAGATCTTTGGCCTGAATGCCAAGCGTCACGTCTGGAGGAAACCTGGGACCATCCCTACGGTGAAGCATGGTGGTGGCAGCATCATGCTGTGGGGATGTTTTTCAGCGACAGGGACTGGGGGACTAGTCAGGATCGAGGGAAAGATGAATGGAGCAAAGTACAGAGAGATCCTTGATGAAAACCTGCTCCAGAGCGCTCAGGACCGCAGACTGGGGTGAAAGTTCATCTTCCAACAGGACAACGACCCTAAGCACACAGCCAAGACAATGCAGGAGTGGCTTCGGGACAGGTCTCTGAATGTCTTTGAGTGGCCCAGCCAGAGCCCAGACTTGAACCCGATCGAACAGACCTGAAAATATCTGTGCAGCGAAGCTCCCCATCCAACCTGACAGAGCTTGAGAGGATCTGCAGAGAAGAATGGGAGAAACTCCCCAAATACTGGTGTGCCAAGCTTGTAGCGTCATACCCAAGAAGATTCTAGACTGTAATCACTGCCAAAGTTGTTTCAACAAAGTGTTGAGTAAGGGGTTTGTAATCCATCTGCAAACATTTCTAAACAACTGTTTTTGATTTGTAATTATGGTTTATTGTGTGTAGATTAATGCGGGGGAAAAAAACAATTGAATCAATTTTAGAATAGGGCTGTCACGTAACAAAATGTGGAAAAAGTGAAGGGGTCTGACCTAATGCACTGTATATATATACACTGAGTATACCAAACATTAAGAACACCTGCTCTTTCCGTGACATAGACTGACCAGGTGATTCCAGGTTAAATCTATTATCCTTTATTGATGTCCCTTGTTAAATCCACTTCAATCAGTGTAGATGAAGGTGAGGAGGCTGGTTAAAGAATAATCTTTAATGGGACTCCCAATCACGGCCGGTTGTGATACAGCCTGGAATCGATCCAGGGGGTCTGTATTGATGCCTCAAGCACTGAGATGCAGTGCCTTAGACCGCTGCGCCACTCGGGAAATGAAATGTGTATGTGTGCCATTCAGAGGGTGAATGGGCAAGACAAAATATTTAAGTACCTTTGAATGGGGCATGGTAGTACGTGCCAGGCACACCAGTTTGTGTCAAGAACTGCAACGCTGCTGGGTTTTTCACACTCAACAATTTCCAGTGTGTATCAAGAATGGCCCACCACCTAAAGGACATCCAGCCAACTTGACACAACCGTGGGAAGCATTGGAGTCAACATGGGCCAGCATCCCTGTGGAATGCTTTCGACACCTTGTAGAGTCCATGCCGTGCCGAATTGAGGCTGTTCTGAAAAACAAAACATTAATATATATTGATTAGATATATATCCAACCCCCTGAGTCAATACATGTCACCTTTGGCAGCGATTACAGTTGTGAGTCTTTCTGGGTAAGTCTCTAAGAGCTTTCCACACCTGGAGTGTGCAACATTTGCCCATTATTCTTTTCAAAATTCTTAAAGTTCTGTCAAATTGGTTGTTGATCATTGGTAGATAACCATTTCCAAGTCTTGCCATAGATTTTAAGCCTATTTAAGTCAAAACTGTAACTAAGACCATTCAATGTCGTCTTAGTAAGCAACTCCAATGTATATTTGGCCTAGTGTTTCAGGTTATTGTCCTGCTGAAAGGTGAATTTGTCTCCCAGTGTCTGTTGGGAAGCAGACTGAACCAGGTTTTCCTCTAGGATATTGCCTGTGCTTAGCTTTATTTAGTTTCTCGTTATCCTAAAAAAATTCCCTAGTCCTTGTCAATGACAATTACTCCCATGACATGATGCAGCCACCACCATGCTTGAAAATATGAAGAGTGGTACTCAGTGATGTGTTGTATTGGATTTGCCCCAAACATAACACTTTGTATTTAGGACATCAAGTCAATTGCTTTGCCACATTTTTTGCAGTTTTACTTTAGTGCTTTGTTGCAAACAGGATGCATGTTTTGGAATATTTTTATTCTGTGCAGGCTTTCTTCTTTTCACTCTGTCATTTAGGTTACTATTATGGAGTAACTACAATGTTGTTGATCCATCCTCAGTTTTCTCTTATCATAGCCATTAAACTCTGTAACTGTTTTAAAGTCACCATTGGCTTTATGGTGAAATCCCTGAGCGGTTTCCTTCCTCTCCGGCAACAGAGTTAGTAAAGACACCTGTATCTTTGTAGTGACTGGGTGTATTGAAACACCATCCAAAGTGTAATTAATAACTTCACCATGCTCAAAGGGATATTCAATATCAGCTTTTTTTTATACCCATCTACCAATAAGTGCCTTCTTTGTGAATCATTGGAAAACCTCCCTGGTCTTTCTGATTGAATCTGTGTTTGAAATTCACTGCTCGACTGAGGGACCTTACAGATAATTGTATGTGTGGGTTACAGAGATGAGGTAGTCATTCAGAAATCATTTTAAACACTATTATTGCACACAGAGTCCATGCAACTTATTATGTGAGTTGTTAAGCACATTTTTACTCCTGAACTTATTTAGGCTTGCCATAACAAAGGGGTTGAATACTTATTGACTCAAGACATTATTAATTTGTAAAAATGTCAAATAACATACTTCAACTTTTACATTATGGGGTAGTTTGTGTATGCCAGTGACAGACAATCTCCATTGAACCAATTTTCAGGCTGTAACACAACAAAATGTGGAAAAAGTAAAGAGGTGTTTTATTTTTTCAAGTCGTCCACCCTCATCCACCACTTTTGACTTAGTGGATAGGTTAGGAAGAGTTGACATAGCTAAAGCTTTTACAATTGTCATGTACTACAAGAAATTGGAACACCATCTAAAAAAACAGAGTATTCTCCAAATACTGTAGAATGTAAGGAACTGTGTGCACAGAGAAGCCAGTTTTACCTTTCAAATTTAAATTAATCATTATCACCACCACCGCTTCCACCACCGCCACCAACATGTAGCATAGTGTTTGACAATCTGGACATACACGTCGATACATGGCTGTCATGGACCGTGTTTCTGTAATCCATCTTCTGAATACCCACCCAGTAAGGCCAATTGAGGAGTTTTCCCTAGCTGACACCCTACCAGGTCTACAGACTCATGCAATTCTCAGGAGGGACTTTATTGTCATAGCAAGCCGCATTCTGACCCAACACCTCCCAGCTTTCTGTTAGTTTTCCTCTGTAGTGTCTAACCACATTCCTCACATCTACTCAGAGGTTATGAAGGACCCATCTGAGGAGGTTAGTTGATCAGTCCAACACTAATTCAAAGCTAATTATATTTGTTCCTATTATTAATAGTATAGGTTCCTAAGTGAATGTTATGACTAATGCAATTATAGTAGAGTGTGTGAGCAATGCCTTTGAGTAATGCAACCAGGACGACCTAAGGAAGGAAATGAAGCAGCTGGTGCCGGACAGGAGAGACTCACCACAGGACGAGGAGAGAGTGGACAGGGAGGGGGAGCTACAGGAGTATTAGGTGGTGGCGGACACAGAGAACAGAGATTTGATAGGGAGCTATAGAAGAGATGCTACAGTAGGAGGACGAGGAGTTAGAGCAGCTCCCAGGTAAACTAATTGATGTAGGTCATTTAGCCGACCTTTTCATCCAAAGCGACTTGGCACAGTAAGTGCATACATCTTGTTCAAGAAGGATCCTGAGTGTCAAGATATTGTTGAAAGACAGACACACTTCTGGAGGGAAGGGGTACCTCTGTACTCTATAAATTAGTAGTCTACAAAGCCTATCGTGTTGAAATTAATCAACTCAATTGAGTGTTGTTGGTGCCCATTACTCCCCATGCTAGGCTAAAGGCCCCTCGGTCGATTTGAGCATAGTTGCGTTCTGACACTGTTAATGATGTCGAAGCAAACGTGATCAGTCTCTCACTGCCATCTTTTGGCTTGTGTGACAACACTGCACCGATTCCGTAAGGTGAAGCATCACACGCTAACTTGATGAGCAGGAAAAGTTAGTGAGCACTTCGTCTGATGTTATCAGTTTATTAGTCTCTTGAAACACTCGTTCACAGCTCTCAGACCACCTCCAGTGTGACCCTGTCTGTAGCAGTGCATTCAGCGGTTGTAGCACTGTGGAGAGGTTTGGTTGGAATTTGTGATAATAGTTCTAAGCAGGATCGTAACTGGGACATATTCTGGGGCTGTGGTGCGCCTAGCACGGCGTTGATCTTCACCTGTGACTTGTGTAAGCCATCTTTGTCGATCACATGTCCACAGTATGAGATTTCTTCCTTGATTTCTTCCCACTTTTCTTTGTTTGAGCTGAGTCCATACTCACGTAGCCTCGTGAGCACCCTCTGTAGGTTGTTCAGATGATCTTCGTCATCTTTTCCTGTAACTATTATGTTGTTGAGGTAGCATTTGTTACCTGGTATCCCTTGAAGCACTTGGTCCATTGCTCTTTGTCAGATGGCTGGAGCCGAGGCGATCCCGAAAACAAGACAATTGTACTGGAATAAGTCTTTATGTGTGTTATTTGTCAAAAACGTATTTAACGAGTCCTCAATTTCCATTCGTAAGTAAGCTTGCACTTGGTCTATCTTCGTGAAGAATCCCCCTCCTGATAGGGAAGCAAATATGTCCTCAATGCAAGGCAGTGGATACTAAACAGTGTGGAGTACGGGGTTGGCTGTCACTTTAAAGTCCAGCACGTTTCCAGTTTTCCCTTTCTTCAAAACTGGAACAATGGCCGTGGCCCGCTCACTCCACTCCACCTTGGACAGGATCCCTGAATCCTCTAAATTCTGCAACTCCGCCTCCACTTCAGGTCGGATTGCATATGGCCTTGTGAAATTTTGGAGTAGCCTTTTCATATGTCTCAATCCTGCCCTTCATTTCTTTCAGTGTTCTGATTCCCTTTTCGAAAACCTGCTGCGATTCTGTGAGCAGTTGTGATAGCCTCTTAGCAGTGGCATTGCTGCTGCTACTGCCTGGTGATGGCATATTCAGTGGTTTGATAGTGTGCCAGTCCAGTTGAATTCTCCTCAACCATTCACGTCCAAGCAGTGCTGGTCCTCCATTTTGTAGAACATACAGGTCTCGCTGCTATGTTTTGCCTTTGTACATTCACATTTATTTTGCCAAAAGGAGAAACCTTTTCCCCAGTGTATGTTTTGAACATCACTGTTGTCTTCTGTAATGGTATTTTTGCAAAGAGTCTGTCGTATTCTGTCGCTGAGATTAGTGATAACGCTGACCCGGTGTCTGACTCCATTTTCAAGTTGACTCCTGACACCTCTGGAGTCATCCATATTATTCTGCAGTCTGTTCCCTTCCAGGCATAACAGATCATCTTTCTCTGAGGGTGTGTTCGTAAATTCACTCTGGTTATCTACTCCGATTTCAGAGCACTCTTGTCTGAGTGTGCCAGAGCGCAGAATAACTGATGAATTTACGAACGCTCAACACCCGTTGAATATGGCCGGTGTCAGTAAATGTCGGCAAGAAAGTGTAATTAAATTGTTGCCAGCAGCACAGTTACAGTCATCAACCCTCTGGATAACATGAAAACAGCCTAACCAGCTCTGCTAGGGCGAGAAAAATGGTCAGTTAGGTGTTCTCTCATTTTTGTCTGGAAGTAGCTAGCAAACTAGCTAACTTTAGCCAGTTAGCTTGGGTGCTTGACTGCCGTTGTGTGGTCAGAACGCTCGGATCAACCCTACTTTTGCGTTTCTCTCTATACGATTTCTGCTTGCTATGTGTGTCCTTTTAATCTGCTTTACACTCTCTGTGACCCTGCTTGTGGCATTTTCTAGAGTATTTTCTTTAAGCCAACAGTCATTTGCATCATGTGATGTCTTACCACAGTGAAAACATGTTTGTCGCTTTGTATTTTTAAATGACAATTTATTTGTTTCACATTCAATGCCTTTTTGTTGCAATTCAGATGCGTCGTTTGCTGTAGTCGCCATTGAAATTGCAATGTTCAGTGCATGTTCTAATCTCAATACCTTTTCTGTAAGCAACCTCTTTTGTGTGCTTTCACTATACATGCCACATGCAAGCCTGTCCCTCAATGCATCTGACAGTCCTGCGCCAAATTGGCAATATTCTGATAATTTCCTCAGCTCTGCAATGTATTTTGATATGGTCTCTCTTTTTGACTGGTTCCATTTATGAAATTGTAATCTCTCTGCTATTACCAACGGTTTTGGGTTTAAATGGTTCTGTTGGCTGGCTTTTCTGGTGTTAACAAGCTGCGTAGCAAGCTGTATGTCGTTGCACCCATAACATTATAAGCAGAATGGAAACTTTCTTCCTATCATCTACATCGTTAATGTTACAATAAAGTTCCACTCTTTCAATGTAAATTGCCCAATCCTCAATACCGCTATCAAAAGTGGCAATAGTTCCAATATATCCCGAAAAATGTTTTCACATTCATTAGCTAACTTTCTTTCTGTGCTTTTTCATTTGACTCACAACATCCCTCTCACTAGCATAGACGGCACATTCTGACGGTGCGTGCATCCTTTCACTCCTCTCGACTTTTCTGTCCTCTCCTCCGAGTTTTGCTGTCGTTTCAAACCGGGGTGGCACATCGGTAAGATGCAGGTTCAATCTCATTGCCAATTTGTCGTGTTTGTACCCTTATAAACACAGCTACACAAAACAAATAAGACTCGGAGTCTGAGCTGTATTTTGATGAGGTCATGGAATCCTTGCTTCAATGGCACACACAACAAAACATCTATATGCACACTACAATAGGCACAACCTGAGGGGTCTACACTATAGGGAAAGTAGCTCTGTAAACATACAGACATTACACTTTGTACTTGTTCAAGGTGTTGGCATGGAACATCCCAATCAAAAGATTTTTGGCTATCTTTTGAGGGTCTCGATCAACGCAGGCATTCTCCGACAGCTCTGCTTTTAGGTGGCCGAACACCTTTCCCTCTTCTCTAATGGACGTGCAGCATATTATCATCTTTACTGCCGTTTTCCCTTTTTCTTTGACCTCTTTTACAACCCAATCCAAACACGTAAAGTTTTTGTAGGGGATCTTTACCAGTCCAAGTCGAATGTTTGGTCGGTTGGGACTCGATTCTGAGAGCTTGATTCTGAGAGCTCTGTGCATGTTAAGGATCTTTATCACTTTTTTCTGGGACATTAGATCTGCTGACGCTGTTAGAGCCAAGATGGGTGTGCCTGAAAAATTATTAGAAGTCATAGATGTCAAAATCTGTTCTTATATTAGTGCCGGCCGACCTGGGTGCCAGAGGACGACAACCCAGAGGTCCTATCCTCACATATCTTTTAAAAAATAAAATAAATAATGTATCCAACTCTTCGGGGGACAAAAATTAATTGTTTCTTTTTTACAGTCTTTTTGTTACATATACATACATTTTGCATATTACATTTCACATATACATTTCACATACTATATACATAGTATTTTTATATACAGCATTCACATGACAAACATATTGGTTTTTATTTGTATATACAAATAAAAACCAATATGTTTATCATGTGAATGTTGTGTGTGTCATACAGTATATATATACACATAAATACATACATTAGATTTTACATAAAAGTATTCATTATATGTCGTTTTTCAGTAATACCATTACCGATCATGAGCTCTTTAATCCTCACATATCTTTGCTTACAATCATATCTTGAGGAAAACACTTAGTAGCTCACACGTATACAAGTGTTTCCCATCGTCTGTGTCTCTGATCACACAGGACACAGAATTCTCCAGTTTAGCATATATCTCACTGTTCTTATTGTTCAATTGAAAGTTGTATCAGTTTCATGTCAACCAACATTTGTAATAATGCATATAGCTTATACCTGACTACAGTCTTGAGGCTCTCTCTCTCTCTCTCTCTCTCCCTCTCTCTCTCTCTCTCTCGCTCTCTCTCTCTCTCTCTCTCCCTCTCTCTCTCTCAATGCCACTAGGTCATGCTGGCACTACGAAAACATCCTTTCCCAACAGAATCACATGTTAGCATTGGGAAATGACACAAAATGAATACCTCATTAACAACTACAGCTTTTTCTTTTCCGCTATGTTTCACTTTGAAGACTATGTATGAGTGGTGATGGCCCCTATAAAGTCGGCATGGGCTATATTCTATATAAGTGATGGCTTTTCAACATGTTTAACTCTCTCTCAAATAATAATATGGTAATCTAACTTATGGTAATCTAACTTTCTTTCACTAAAGAATACAGATCTCCAAGCTTGCTGAAAGGCAGGTTTTCATTTTGAGCCCTGACCTCTGCCGAAAGACAATACTACTGTTAGAGTGCTGACTGTGATATAAAAGTAGGCTATAGCCAATATTCGTAATATCCACATATTGACGATACAAATTATTATTAATGAAAACTGTTATTGATAACAATATAAAGATATTGAAGCACATTTGATTATGCTGCGTTATTATTATGCTTGTAGTTATTGCATAAGCAACTGTTATATGTGGGATTCCCATGGTTTAGGATAATCCAATAGAAGTACTTTCTGTAATGTCTTTCAGCCATTGTGCAGCCTGTCACACAGTCATTTATGGTACAGTTCTATCACTACCCCATGATGTTACAGTGGCTTGCGAAAGTATTCACCCCCCTAATAAAATAGATTTTTGGGGGGTTTGTATCATTTGATTTACACAACATGCCTACCACTTTGAAGATGCAAAATATGTTTTATTGTGAAACAAACAAGAAATAACAGAAAAAAAACATAACTATTCATAACAGGTGCATAACTAATCACCCCCCCCAAAGTCAATACTTTGTAGAGCCATCTTTTGCAGCAATTACAGCTGCAAGTCTCTTGGGGTATGTCTCTATAAGCTTGGCATATCTAGACACTGGTATTTTAAAAGGCAAAACTGATCCAGCTCCTTCAAGTTGGATGGGTTCCGCTGGTGTACAGCAATCTTTAAGTCATACCACAGATTCTCAATTGGATTGAGGTCTGGGCTTTGACTAGGCCATTCCAAGACATTTAAATGTTTCCCCTTAAACCACTCAAGTGTTGCTTTAGCAGTATGCTTAGGGTCATTGTCCTGCTGAAAGGTGAACCTCCGTCCCAGTCTCAAATCTCTAGAAGACTGAAACAGGTTTCCCTCAAACATTTCCCTGTATTTAGCGCCATCCATCATTCCTTCAATTCTGACCAGTTTCCCAGTCCCTGCCGATGAAAAACATCCCCACAGCATGATACTGCCACCACCATGCTTCACTGTGGGGATGGTGTTCTCGGGGTGATGAGAGGTGTTGGGTTTGCGCCAGACATAGCGTTTTCCTTGATGGCCAAAAAGCTCAATTTTAGTCTCATCTGACCAGAGTACCTTCTTCCATATGTTTGGGGAGTCACCCACATGCCTTTTGGCGAATACCAAACGTGTTTGCTTATTTTCTTCTTTAAGCAATGCTTTTTCCTGGCCACTCTTCCGTAAAGCCCAGCTCTGTGGAGTGTATGGCTTAAAGTGGTCCTATGGACAGATAATCCAATATCCACTGTGGAGCTTTGCAACTCCTTCAGGGTTATCTTTGGTCTCTTTGTTGTCTCTCTGATTAATGCCCTCCTTGCCTGGTCCGTGAGTTTTGGTGGGCGGCCCTCTCTTGGCAGGTTTGTTGTGGTGCCATATTCTTTCACATTTTTTATGATGGATTTAATGGTGCTCCATTGGATTTTCAATGTTTCTGATATTTTTTTATAACCCAACCCTGATCTGTACTTCTCCACAACTTTGTCCCTGACCTGTTTGTAGAGCTCCTTGGTCTTCATGGTGCCGCTTGCTTGGTTGTGGGGCGGCAGGTAGCTTAGTGGTTAAGAGCATTGTGCCAGTAACCGAAAGGTCGCTGGTTCTAATCCTCGAGCCGACTAGGTGAAAAATCTGTCGATGTGCCCTTGAGCAAGGCACTTAACCCTAATTGCTCCTCTAAGTCGCTCTGGATAAGAGCGTCTGCTAAATGACTAAAATGTAAATGTAATGTAAAATGTGGTGCCCCTTGCTTAGTGGTGTTGCAGACTCTGGGGTACCAAGGGGGTGAATACTTCTGCAAGCCACTGTATATACTGAGATCATGTGACACTTAGATTGCACACAGGTGGACTTAATTTAACTCATTATGTGACTTCTGAAGGTAATTGGTGCACCAGATCTTATTTAGGGGCTTCACATATGCAGGCACCACTTTTCTGTTATTTATTTTTCAGAAGTTTTTTAAACAAGTTATTTTTTTTCATTTCACTTCACCAATTCTGAATATTTTGTGTATGTATAGTACATGAAATCCAAATAAAAATCAATTTAAATAACAGGTTGTAATGCAACAAAATAGGAAAAACGCCAAGGGGGATGAATACTTTTGCAAGGCACTGTATAGGCCTGTTATGCACAACTAGCTCTCACAGTCTCGCGTCCATTCATGTTGCTCAAACGTCAAACGTCAAACGTAGAAGTTGTTCCAAACGTCAATTTTCAAAGTGTTTGGTTACTTCTTTGTATCGTTCTAAGGTTAAGTTTTGGCATTATCTCTGAATTCTTAAGGTTAGGCATTAACTCCGAATGGTTAAGGTAAGGGTTAAGGTTTGGGAAAGGCATAAAACAGAAATAACTTTCTATCACTGGATTTGAACATGGAACATTTGAAACTAGAGGCAGATGCTTACGCCCATCTGCCACAACACCCTAGCAAAACCAAAGCCTACCTGAAGGTAACAGTGCTCACTGTTAGCCCTAGTGGCCACTTTCCATGTCATATTCCGACATCCTCATGATTATGCAAACATTTCATGCAAACAAACATTCTTACTCATTACGTTTGTACAAATACACAACTTTCAATCAACCATTCACTGGAGTATCATCACTACAATTTCCATTTAGACATTACATTCATCACCCATCGCTATTGCCTCCATTCTATACAGTAAGAGTACAGTTGTTTGTCAATGTACATACTGTACCATGTGTAGGTAATATGGTCTTCATCCACGATGATCACAACAATTTTGGAGCGGTACCTGACTGAGGCCAAACACATCTCTGCCGGAATTCTCTAACCAGCTCTCCGGACTTCCGAAGATGAGCTCACATGCACCCTCCCATAGAGCATTCTTGTCTTCCTCCTTCCCCAACTGCACCACTCAGACCCAGGGCTGTTGCCTCACGGATTTGGTCCTCCACTAAAGCCTTCAGCGGAGACACAACTACCAAAATTGGAGGCTGTTTACATAGTTTCTTAAAGACGAGCGGTACTAGCTGGTAAATTACGCTTTAACCAAAGCCCGTTGGTAAGACCGCCAACACATCCTTCCCTTGCACAAACGATCTAAGTGCTTAGAGTTGTTCCGCTTTTAGTTCTAAACACAAGTCGGTCGTCACTAATATCAATGCCGTCGCGATCTCCTTCAAAGAGCTCCATCGTTTTCAGCTACGCTAGCTAGTGTTCACACCTATCAGCTAAGTTAGCTAACGTTAGCCACCAGTGAGTCAATTGAAAATACAGGAAGCAGTTTGCAGAGGAAGCGTGGGGGGTGTTGAACATGCAAATAGCGTGCATATGAGAACCGCTCAAAATTTGAGCTAACCTCGAGTTACCAGACTATTGAGTCACAGCTCGCTGTGTAATCACGTGGGTCACGCGCTTGCCAAGCTATGCTGTATGGTTTTTAATGTTGTGGCTATTGTAATCTAATTGGCTCAAATGAAAACAAGTGGGTTCAGACACTGAAAACTGTATTTTTTTAAGGTTCTTCTGTGGCCATCAGACTGTTAAATAGCCTTCCATAGCACATTAGAGGCTGCTGCCTATATACACTGGCCACTGTAATAATGTTTACATATCTTGCATTACTTATCTCATTTGTATATACTGTATTCTATACTATTCTACTGTATCTTAGTCTATGCCGCTCTGACATTGCTCGTCCATATATTTATTTATATATTCTTAATTCCATTGCTTTACTTATATTTGTGTGTATTGGGTATATATTGTGAAATTGTTAGATATTACTTGTTAGATATACTGCACTGTCGGAGCTAGAAACACAAGCATTTCACTACACCCGCAGTAACATCTGCTAAACACGTGTATGTGACCAATATTTTATTTAGAATTTTAGTATTTTTTTCAGCCCACACTCTTGCAATTACATTCGCGACCTCCACCCTAGAGTTGACTCCAAATCCAATATGGCGTCCAAAATCCAATATGGCTGCCACAATTGACTCAAGACATTTGTGCTTTTCATTTTAAATTCATTTGTTAAAAAAATCTAAAAACATAATTCCACTTTGACATTATGGAGTATTGTGTGTAGGCCAGTGACAAAAAAAGTCAATTTAATCCATTTTAAATTCAGGCTGTAACACAACAAAATGTGGGAAAAAATCAAGGGGTGTGAATCCTTTCTGAAGGCACTGTACTCTACTAGCTAACTGCTGTATTACAGGTTACTTTCCTGTAACTTCGTTACGATACTATGTGTTTGTGAAAGGCTTGCTATTATATTTTGCAGAATTGCCCACATTGTTGATATGCTGTAAGTGTGTGAATGAGATGTAAACATGAACACACATTGAAAAGCTATTTGGTTTCTGGTATTCAAACACAACAGAGGCATGGCAGTGCCACTCATAGTCCTAGATAATATACTACGATCCTTATGAAACCCGTTTATAGACAGAATAACACTTTCAATACAATATAAACAAGGGCAACGTATATGCAGGGGAAGGTGTTTTAGTGCAATCATGTTTTCCACAGTAGATTCAGAATAAAATTGATTTACACCGATAAATGCCTCTCATCTACAAAGTTCATATTTACATGTTATTCACAGGAGGGGAGAACAGCTCATAATAATGGCCAGAACAGAGCAAATGGAATGGCTCCAGTCATTACCATGAGCCCGTTCTCCCCAACCTCCTGTGATGTGATTTAACTTGCATCAAATGGTATTATGGCAGCCACATTGGATTTTGGACACCATATTGGATTTGAGGCTAAATCCGTGGTGGCCCCAAAGATAATATGTGGTGCCCCCTGACTTATTTATAAGAGCAGGGGCTAAATATACAAAATCCTTCAGTGATTAATCAAATTCTGATGTCTGAGCACACTTGTTTTCCTTAGAGCAGATTACACAACACCAAAATACATTTGTAACTGTATGTATTTTTGTCAGGCAGGTCCATACAGCACTGAATGAAGGCAATTTGACTTGGAAAGTTGTCTATTAACCAGCTACCAAAACGTAAAGCTTACATTCATCATAAATATTCATAGTTGATATTTCCACCTATTGTATCTCTGTGTCTACAGGTCTATAATTACAAGATGCAGTAAGATATCCTAATTCTGTTTGTTTGTGTATGTAGGACAGACAACTGACTACTTGTATTCCACATTTGGGCAATATCAGAGCTTGCAATATTAGGTTAAATGAGCTTATCCTGCCCATCCCAGGCATTATTTCATACTTTTTGAGTTTTTGTGTGTCACAATATCTATCAATTGAACCACTTTTGCTGTAAAATATTTTTTACACAACCATCCATTTCTTAAATGGGAGACATTAGGGATGTGGAAAAACATGGTTGAGTTTTTTTCTACCTCGAGTACAGGTATTTAAAAAATGTGGGGGCCTTGCCACTAGCCTAATACGGTACTATGTACAGTGGGGAAAAAAAGTATTTAGTCAGCCACCAATTGTGCAAGTTCTCCCACTTAAAAAGATGAGAGAGGCCTGTAATTTTCATCATAGGTACACGTCAACTATGACAGACAAAATGAGATTTTTTTTTTCAGAAAATCACATTGTAGGATTTTTTATGAATTGATTTGCAAATTATGGTGGAAAATAAGTATTTGGTCAATAACAAAAGTTTCTCAATACTTTGTTATATACCCTTTTTTGGCAATGCCACAGGTCAAACGTTTTCTGTAAGTCTTCACAAGGTTTTCACACACTGTTGCTGGTATTTTGGCCCATTCCTCCATGCAGATCTCCTCTAGAGCAGTGATGTTTTGGGGCTGTCGCTGGGCAACACGGACTTTCAACTCCCTCCAAATATTTTCTATGGGGTTGAGATCTGGAGACTGGCTAGGCCACTCCAGGACCTTGAAATGCTTCTTAAGAAGCCACTCCTTCGTTGCCCGGGCGGTGTGTTTGGGATCATTGTCATGCTGAAAGACCCAGCCACGTTTCATCTTCAATGCCCTTGCTGATGGAAGGAGGTTTTCACTCATAATCTCACGCTACATGGCCCCATCCATTCTTTCCTTTACACGGATCAGTCGTCCTGGTCCCTTTGCAGAAAAACAGCCCCAAAGCATGATGTTTCCACCCCCATGCTTCACAGTAGGTATGGTGTTCTTTGGATGCAACTCAGCATTCTTTGTCCTCCAAACACGACGAGTTGATTTTTTACCAAAAAGTTATATTTTGGTTTCATCTGACCATATGACATTCTCCCAATCCTCTTCTGGATCATCCAAATGCACTCTAGCAAACTTCAGACGGGCCTGGCTTAAGCAGGGGGACACGTCTCGCACTGCAAGATTTGAGTCCCTGGCGGTGTAGTGTGTTACTGATGGTAGGCTTTGTTACTTTGGTCCCAGCTCTCTGCAGGTCATTCACTAGGTCCCCCCGTGTGGTTCTGGGATTTTTGCTCACCGTTCTTGTGATCATTTTGACCCCACGGGGTGAGATCTTGCGTGGAGCCCCAGATCGAGGTAGATTATCAGTGGTCTTGTATGTCTTCCATTTCCTAATAATTGCTTCCACAGTTGATTTCTTCAAACCAAGCTGCTTACCTATTGCAGATTCAGTCTTCCCAGCCTGGTGCAGGTCTACAATTTTGTTTCTGGTGTCCTTTGACAGCTCTTTGGTCTTGGCCATAGTGGAGTTTGGAGTGTGACTGTTTGAGGTTGTGAACAGGTGTCTTTTATACTGATAACAAGTTCAAACAGGTGCCATTAATACAGGTAACGAGTGGAGGACAGAGGAGCCTCTTAAAGAAGAAGTTACAGGTCTGTGAGAGCCAGAAATCTTGCTTGTTTGTAGTTGACCAAATACTTATTTTCCACCATAATTTGCAAATAAATTCATTAAAAATCCTACAATGTGATTTTCTGGAAAAAAAATTCTCAATTTGTCTGTCATAGTTGACGTGTACCTATGATGAAAATTACAGGCCTCTGAAATCTTTTTAAGTGGGAGAACTTGCACAATTGGTGGCTGACTAAATACTTTTTTCCCCCACTGTATCTGATTCGTTTTAAAGGGAACACGACACGTTAGCAGCAACTTAACATGATCATGTAATGCATTCACACTCAGTTTAGTGATGGATCTTGTGTTACTATAATGACATCCCTTATCATCCCCCATCTAACAAGGTGTTAATGACACATCCCCCATGTTACATAGGTCAGGGTTACACCATTCCAACTAGGAAGCTAAGAGCAGCCATCAGGATGACAACAACAGCTATTGTTAAAACAGGTGATGGAGGATGTATCATCACCCTCCTCCCACACTGAGTCTCCCTTAGATTAGAACACAGTGAGCGGTCTCTGTTTCTAGATAGACAGCAGTAACGTAATGCCCTGGTCTACCAATAATTGATGGGTAAAAATAGGCTTAAATTACTCTCTATGATCTCTTTGTGTTGCCTGACACTAACGGAATTATGCGTACTCAAAGAAAGGCCATCTCACTCCATTGAACTTTTTTTATTTTCAATTTTGCGTTCTGTTAAAAAAAAAAAGGCTGAAACATTGTGAGGTATGTGTGATTTGCATGGAAACTCTCACACGTCCTCTCCATCCCACCCTTCTTTACTTATGTTTCTTTCAATCTCTTGATTGTATTTGCACCTCTGTCACAAGCAGAATACTCTTTTGTGTTGTTGATTTTCTCACGGCCAGCTTACTCAAGTATGGAGTGTTTTATCCATGAACGCCTCAAATCAAACAAAAAGTGAATGAAAAAGCAGAAAACAGAGAGACAAAACCAGAAAGTGAGAAAAAGAGAGAGCATGACAACAGTGTCATGATTAAAGTGGGATTGCTAATTTGAAAGATAAAAGCTTAATATTTTGCTATTTATCCTTTTATTTAATTTGTGTCTCAGGTATTATTTTACAGAGTGGCTCTGGTTCCGGATTTTCTGGAACGCAACTTGCCATGGCTATTGATACGGAGATTTCTGCGCATGTGCTCAGTTTATTTTACGTAGCTGCTGCCCACCCTGCTGCCTACTTAGCTTCTGCTCAGTGCTCCCACTGCTCCGCTACCGCTTCCCCCCTGTAGCCTACATCGAGATGTTCGTACAAGCCTTATTGTCTGTTGTAACAGTAGGCCTATATTTAGTCAAGCATATCAAACTCAAGCAAGACACATACAGGCAGTCAAAAATAACAATACTTTTTGCGTTATCATTGCAAATATTGGCTAGTTCTTTTTTCAGCAACTCTCTCTACGATATGGCCGCATAACTATGAAGATTATCATCGTAAATAGTAGGCAGTCTAAAGCAGTAGTTGACTAACAACATAAGGCGCCGGGCCATGCAAAATGAACTCCCCCATTGTCAGACTCTGGTTACCGGTCCGGATACACATGCTAGGGCTGCTTAGAACGCTCGGCTGCCCAGAGGTGGAGCTAGGTAGCCTACTCATTTATTTTTATTTTTACATTTTAGTCATTTAGCAGACGCTCTTATCCAGAGCAACTTACAGTTAGTGAGCGCATACATTCTTTTTTTATTTTTCATACTGGCCCCCCGTGGGAATCAAACCCACAACCCTGGCGTTGCAAACGCCATGCTCTACCAACTGATCTACCAACAGCTACATCCCTGCCGGCCATTCCCTCCCCTACCCTGGACGACGCTGGGCCAATTGTGCGCAGGGTCTCCCGGTCACGGCCGGCTACGACAGAGCCTGGATTCGAACCAGGATATCTAGTGGCACAGAGACCACTGCGCCACTCGGGAGAATCAAATCAAATCAAATACAATTCTATTGGTTGCCTACACATATTTTGCTGATATTATCACAGGTGCAGCAAAATACTTATGTTTCTCGCACCACAAGTGCAGTAATAACTAACAATACAAATCAATACACACCAATCCAAAAATGTAAAGAAAGAAATTAAGAAATATCAGAACGAGCAATGTCAGAGTCCTGAATATATACAGTGAGGGAAAAAAGTATTTGATCCCCTGCTGATTTTGTACGTTTGCCCACTGACAAAGAAATGATCAGTCTATAACTTTAATGGTAGGTTTATTTGAACAGTGAGAGACAGAATAACAACAAAAAAATCCAGAAAAACGCATGTAAAAAATGTTATAAATTGATTTACATTTTAATGAGGGAAATAAGTATTTGACCCCCTCTCAATCAGAAAGATTTCTGGCTCCCAGGTGTCTTTTATACAGGTAACGAGCTGAGATTTGGAGCACACTCTTAAAGGGAGTGCTCCTAATCTCAGCTTGTTACCTGTATAAAATACACCTGTCCACAGAAGCAATCAATCAATCAGATTCCAAACTCTCCACCATGGCCAAGACCAACGAGCTCTCCAAGGATGTCAGGGACAAGATTGTAGACCTACACAAGGCTGGAATGGGCAACAAGACCATCACCAAGCAGCTTGGTGAGAAGGTGACAACAGTTATTCGCAAATGGATCAATCTTCCTCGGCCTGGGGCTCCATGCAAGATCTCACCTTGTGGAGTTGCAATGATCATGAGAACGGTGAGGAATCAGCCTGTCAATGATCTCAAGGCAGCTGGGACCATAGTCACCAAGAAAACAATTGGTAACACACTACGCCGTGAAGGACTGAAATCCTGCAGCACCCGCAAGGTCCCCATGCTCAAGAAAGCACATATACATGCCCGTCTGAAGTTTGCCAATGAAGATCTATATGATTCAGAGGAGAACTTGGTGAAAGTGTTGTGGTCAGATGAGACCAAAATGGAGCTCTTTGGCATCAACTCAACTCGCCGTGTTTGGAGGAGGAGGAATGCTTCCTATGACCCCAAGAACACTTCCCCAACGTCAAACACGGAGGTGGAAACATTATGCTTTGGGGGTGTTTTTCTGCTAAGGGGACAGGACAACTTCACCGCATCAAAGGGACGATGGACGGGGCCATGTACCGTCAAATCTTGGGTGAGAACCTCATTCCCTCAGCCAGGGCATTGAAAATGGGTCTTCCAGCATGGAAGGATGGGTATTCCAGCATGACAATGAACCAAAACACACGGCCAAGGCAACAAAGGCGTGGCTCAAGAAGAAGCACATTAAGGTCTTGGAGTGGCCTGGCCAGTCTCCAGACCTTAATCCCATAGAAAATCTGTGGAGGGAGCTGAAGGTTCGAGTTGCCAAACGTCAGCCTCAAAACCTTAATGACTTGGAGAAGATCTGCAAAGAGGAGTGGGACAAGATCCCTCCTGAGATGTGTGCAAACCTGGTGGCCAAATAGAGGGGTCAAATACTTATTTCCCTCATTAAAATGCAAATCAATTCATAAAATGTTTGACATGCGTTTTTCTGGATTTTTTTGTTGTTATTCTGTCTCTCACTGTTCAAATAAACCTACCATTAAAATGATAGACTGCTCATTTCTTTGTCAGTGGGCAAACGTACAAAATCAGCAGGGGATCAAATACTTTTTTCCCTCACTGTCTGTGGCAGGGACTCCAGACAATCACGGCTTATAAAGGGAATGGCAACCAATTACTTCAGAAGTCACATAATTAGTTAAATAAAGTCCACCTTTGTGCAATCTAAGTGTCACATGATCTCAGTATATATATACACCTGTTCTGAAAGGCCCCAGAGTCTACAACACCACTAAGCAAGGGGCACCACCAAGCAAGCGGCACCTTGATGACCAAGGAGCTCTCCAAACAGGTCAGGGACAAAGTTGTGGAGAAGTACAGATCAGGGTTGGATTATAAAAAAATATCAGAAACTTTGAACATCCCACGGTGAACCATTCAATCCATTATAAAAAAATTGAAAGAATATGGCTCCACAGCAAACCTGCCAAGAGAGGGCCGCCCACCAAAACTCACAGTTAAGGCAAGGAGGGCATTAGTCAGAGAGGCAACAAAGAGACATAAGATAACCCTGAAGGAGCTGCAAAGCTCCACAGCGGAGATTGGAGTATCTGTTCATAGGAACACTTTAAGCCACACACTCCACAGAGCTGGGCTTTACGGAAGAGTGGCCAGAAAAAAGCCATTGCTTAGAGAAAAAAATAAGCAAACACGTTTGGTGTTCGCCAAACATATGGAAGAAGGTACTCTGGTCAGATGAGACAGAAATTGAGCTTTTTGGCCATCAAGGAAAACGCTATGTCTGGCGCAAACCCAACACTTCTCATTACCCCGAGAACACCATCCCCACAGTGAAGCATGGTGGTGGCAGCATCATGATGTGGGGATGTTTTTAATCAGCAGGGACTGGGAAACTGGTCAGAATTGAAGGAATAATGGATGGCGCTATATACAGGGAAATTCTTGGGGGAAACCTGTTTCAGTCTTCTAGAGATTTGAGACTGGGACGGAGGTTCACCTTCCAGCAGGACAATGACCCTAAGCAACCTGCTAAAGCAACACTAGGGCGGTTTAAGGGGAACATTTACATGTCTTGGAATGGCCTAGTCAAAGACCATATCTCAATCCAATTGAGAATCTGTGGTATGACTTAAAGATTGCTTTACACCAGCGGAACCCATCCAACTTCAAGGAGCTGGAGCAGTTTTGCCTTGAAGAATTGGGCAAAAATCCCAGTGGTTAGATGTGCCAGGCTCTACAAATTATTAACTTTGGGGGGTGAATAGTTATGCAGTTTTTTTGTCTTATTTCATGTTTGTTTCACAAAAAAAAGATTTAGCATCTTCAAATTGGTAGGCATGTTGTGTAAATCAAATGATACAAACCCCCCCAAAAATCCATTTTAATTCCAGGTTGTAAGGCAACAAAATAGGAAAAATGCCAAGGGGGGTGAATACTTTCGCAAGCCACTGTATTTTCAGAGGCAACCCGGGAACATTTTCCTGTCTGCGTGATCAAAACAACCTTGAAGCATAGATTCTGATTGGTCAGACCAACGTTGAACAGTCCTTACCAGTGGTACTTCCTGTTTAAGTTTCTGCCTATAGGAGGGGAGGAGCAAAATGGAAGTGTGATCTGATTTGCAGAATAGTACTTGCATGATCATTGAGTGGTTGAAACGTAGATAGTTTTTTCCCCAAATGCAAACTTAAGTGGGGAGTTACATACTTTTTTCAGGAACTCTGGTTTGTGGCTAAAATATGGCAGCAACTATAAAGATTAGCCTACATCATCACACAAAACGCTGATTGTTTTTGCTCCAATGCAATATGTAGGGACTGTGTCCTTCTTCAGATATTCAGAAATATGAGGCAGAGATAGGCTACATCATCTTGGTTCAGAAGAGGGTGAGTAAAGAGAGAAGTGTATAGTGAGTTGGAGTTTGAGCAGTAGCTACATAGAGTGCTTAAAATAACAAATGTGCAGAACGGGATTCGGATACTCAACGTTGAGAAAGAGGTTTCCGTAGGG
Organism: Coregonus lavaretus; assembly: GCF_964263955.1. Lineage (NCBI taxonomy): Eukaryota > Metazoa > Chordata > Actinopteri > Salmoniformes > Salmonidae > Coregonus > Coregonus lavaretus. Next base: position 24,440,932 of record NC_140016.1, on the reverse strand, counting down.
GTTGGGAGGGGGCAGGGCTAGGGCAAAAACTACATATTCGTAGCCACAGACATTATTTTCCTCAATAAATTGTTTACTCTGCCCTTCTCTCCCACTCCCTCTACCCTCCCCTCCTCTCGTTTATTTAAGTGTTGTGATGAAGTCTAAATTGGCTTGGAGATGAGCTGCCACATCACAGTAGTTAGTGACTGTGTTTAGCGTGTGTAAGACAGCTGTAGATGTTTCTTCTAGGAGTCACAGCCTCTAAGTGTTCTAATAAAGAGTCTCTGACCAATTACAGTAAATTACAGAAGTCTGGTAAACGGAACGCTGAGAACACTGCCTTCCCATATTCCCAAACCTTTCCACACATTCCGAAACCACCTGGAGAAAAGTGGAGGCCTGTGGGAATTACTCCATCTCGCACACTAATAAAATACCTTCAAGTGAAATAAGGTACAGCAACATCATTCGGCACCCACTCACGCTCAAATAAGCATCCTCTCCTGTACATACGTACCAGCTGTTCATAAATACTTGTATATAGAAATACTTTAGATAGCTAGGTATTCACACACAACATCTGCCAGTAACATGCTCATTATAATTATGAAAAGTAATTATTCACCAAGGCCAAAAACATGCTGCATTTCTACCTTGATAATTCAAAGGCACTTTCTATGAAAACATCTATTTTTTTAACAGCTATAATTTACATGCATAATACTACTTAATGTTTAATTTAGGATAATTAGACTTGATAAATTATTCAACTAGTCTGTCAGAAGTGCTTTAATTAACTTTAATTGATTCAGACTAGTTTTAAAATGATTAAAAGACAGTCCCTTTTAGACACATTCTTTGCCCTGGCAAAATAATGTTACTGTTCACTCCGCAGGAATATGTATTCTGTGAACTTGTCAAGGTGCTGTTGTATCGCTAGCTTAGTGTTAAGTTCGTTCATGAAAGCTACATAGACATAAAATGTCTGGCTTTCACCCTCAGGGAGTTTTGTGCAGAGAGGAAGGACCCTTTGGCTGTATATGGAGAAATGAACAGGGGATCCCTGAACTGGTTTAAACCCATATTGGTTATATGAAGAGCCCCTGAGCAAAGACAGTTAAAAGCACATTGCTTTGATGATTGTAGCCTAGAGCGATGTTAATGAAAAGAGAAGTGTAGATACCGACTAGAAAGTCCTGGAGAAGTAGCAACACTTAGTGTTCCTCAGAGTATTTCTAAACATTCCAGAGCTCCAGGAATCCTCTGTATTCCAGAACGTGCGCTGGCTGTAGTTCTATGATGAATGAAATGGTCAGACAGTATGGTGGTGCTGTGGAGAGCTAATTAGCCCATAGAATTCTGTCGGTACCTGTGAAGACCCCCTGCTTTGCTGCCCCATCTCTGAAACTCCACAAATGCTTTATTGTTTATTTAAACGTCTTTGTCTGATTGTCTGTCGCAGAATAATAAAGATGTCTCTCTCAGCCGTCCAACACAGGAGTTTGTTTTTACGCAGATATACCTAGCTCTCACATTTGTGCCATTGCTTGTGGTGATGGGTCATGTCAGCTTTGTATATTGAGTACAAAACTAGTTATAAACATAACATATTGATATCCCTCTGTTCGTTCAATGGTTTTCTGTACTCTGACAGCTCTCTGTTGTGAAAGTCATTAATAAACGTCTATTTCATTATGTACAGCTTTTGCGTTTTTCTCTATTTCTGTGTTTCATGAATGGGTTTTTCAAGCTTTATGTTCATCAAACTTGTTCTGTCTGCGAGGCATAAAGAATGAATTAAAAATTAGAAAATAAGATCGTATACAGATGGGAGATCAACCATATGCAGCCTCCTTGTGTATACTTAGTCAGACAGAAACAATCTCCTACTAATTGACAGACATCTTCATCATCAGTCTGATATGATTTTATTCAGGCCACTTCTACTTAGATTCCGGTAACACTTTGCTGGACACCTAGCGTCATAACACGTTATGACACGGTCATAACCATGTCATAATATGTCATAACAGCTGACGTAACTTGTCATGACCTGTTATAATATGGTCATAACACTGTCATGACACATATTAACACCTGTTGTGACTTATTGCATTATTTTATGGCTGGTTATGACACCTACACAAGAGTGTCAAAACCCAGAAAACCTACCACACAAGGTAAAACATTCCATTACATCGTACCCTACTTGTCAACAGTATGTTTATGTTATCTATATATTTTTTTAATTGACCATGTTAAATTGTCATTGTAATTGCGCACACATTGATGTCAGACATGCACCTTGTTGCTGATGACTGGAATGAATGCAGGAGCAGATTTCAGGAGCAGAACAAGACACCCTCTTTTTGACTGATGACTGATATAAGGGCCTGTGCGTGATAGGCCTATCTGGCTTATATGATTATGATGGTCATAATGAATCTTGACAGTGTCATAAAGTGTATTTTCTTAGTCCAAGTAAAGTGACACAGAATGGTCATAATGCTTCATGACAGTGTCATAACGTGTATTTTCTATTTATAATATGATTAATTCATTACAACAACAACAACAAAGGATTTAAGAAACAAACTTTCAAACAAAAGGAAACTTCTTGGCAAGGAAAAAACTCATTTGAATAAATGTGGGTTTGACACTCTTATGTAGGTTTCATAACCATCCATAAAATAACACAATATATGTCAAAACAGGTGTAAATATAGGGGTCATGACAGTGTTATGACCACATTATGACATGGTTATGATTGTGTCATAACGTGTTATGACACTGGGTGTCAAGTAAAGTGTTACCAAGATTTCTCCTTTGAAAATTAGAGCGAGTGAAAACGAGAGAAAAATATAAATATGGAGAGAGATAAAGATAGGGGGACACAAAGAGAGAAAGAGAGTGAGTGAGAGGGAGAGAGAGAAAGAGAGAAAGAATGAGAGAGAGAGCAAGCGATTGTGATAGGGAAAGAGGGAGAGACAGCGATAGAGAGAAAGAAAGAAAGAAAGAAAGAAAGAAAGAAAGAAAGAAAGAAAGAGAGAAAAAGAGTGAGGGAGAGAGGAGGGGGAGGGGAAGAGAGAGAGAGAACATTCAAATAGTTTTAATTGCTGCTCCTAGATTTAAGTGGGTGAAAAGAGAGAGCCTCTTGGGGTTCTAGTCAAGGACACTGAGACTCCTTTGATCAACAGAGGAACGATGTCCCACCACACCTCACATCCTGAGCTCCTGAGCCAGGAGGGGACTCAT
>NC_140016.1:24407125-24437494 GCF_964263955.1 Coregonus lavaretus | reverse complement strand
CTGCTTTGCTTTATCTTGGCCAGGTCGCAGTTGTAAATGAGAACTTGTTCTCAACTGGCTTACCTGGTTAAATAAAGGTGAAAATAAATGAAAAAACCCCCATTAAAAACAGCCCCAGACCATTATTTCTCCTCCGTCAATCTTTACAGTTTGCACTATGCATTCGGGCAGGTAGCATTCTCCTGGCATCCGCCAAACCCAGATTTGTCCATCGGACTGACAGATGGTGAAGCTTGATTCATCACTCCAGAGAACGCGTTTCCACTGCTCCAGAGTCCAATGGTGGCGAGCTTTACACCACTCAAGACGATGCTTGGCATTACGCATGGCGATCTTAGGCTTGTGTGTGTGCCTGCTCTCTGTGAGTAAGGAATCCACAGGGGGATCAATTAGGGAGATAACTACCTGCTCAGACAAACACTGCTAGTCACTGTTAACTCAGCTGAAGCTAACTCTATTACACTGGGTGTAATAAAGAGAAAAGCAGGAGAAGAAAGGTAAATATCTGCTCATACAAACACAGCAACTATTGCTACAGAAGCTAATTCTACCGAAGCTAACACTACCAAAGCTAACGGTACAGAAGCTAATGCTACTGATGCTAACGCTGCAGAAGCTAATGCTACTGAAGCTAACACTACCAAAGCTAATGCTACTGAAGCTAATGCTACAGAAGTGAATGCTACCGAAGCTAACACTACTTTTTCTTGTAGAGAGAGAGAGAGAGAGAGAGAGAGAGAGAGAGAGAGAGAGAGAGAGAGAGAGAGAGAGAGAGAGAGAGAGAGAGAGAGAGAGAGAGAGAGAGAGAGAGAGAGAGAGAGAGAGAGAGAGAGAGAGAGAGAGAGAGAATGGAGATAAACAATTGTGAGAGATAGAAGGGAGAGAGAGAATGGAAGTTGTGGAATGGCTTCATATGAGCTAGTTCCATGACAGGGGTCTGTATGCGTGGCTAGGTCACATTTGACATTACAGTATGTTGGCCATTATGTCATAGAAAACTACAGTGGAATAAGCAATTACCTTTCTCTGTAATAAGCTAGTAAGTGCCCCCACTTTTGCCTACAATTGTGTGCTTTGAATAGTGAAATTACCTTAATGTAGCTAATCCATTGAACGCATTACCCTGGTCGGCGTCATAATGGTTTGAGACACCCAAATGGAGTATGTATGGTTAAAAAAAAAAAGTTTCTCTCTCTGGCACAAATCAATGGCACAAATACAATGTGATAAATTTAAATATGACTTGTGTATGTGTATGTGTATGTGTATGTGTATGTGTATGTGTATGTGTGTGTGTGTGTGTGTGTGTGTGTGTGTGTGTGTGTGTGTGTGTGTGTGTGTGTGTGTGTGTATGGTTAGGGCTGTTACAGTGACTTTATTACCACCACACCAATAGTCAGGAGTCGTGATCGAAGTCAAATTCCACGTGACCGTTGAGTCACTGTAACTAGGCTTCTCCAAAACTGCTCTCTGATGCCGCTGATGGTCATTAGTAGCCTCACAAACTTGCTAACGGCCAGTCGCTAATTTTATTTTAATTTTATTTCACCTTTTTTTAACCAGGTAAGCCAGTTGAGAACAAGTTCTCATTTACAACTGCGACCTGGCCAAGATAAAGCAAAGCAGTGCGATAAAAACAACAACAACACAGAGTTACATATGGAATAAACAAAACGTACAGTCAATTACACAATATAAAATCTATATACAGTGCTTGCAAATGTAGTAAGTTATGGAGGTAAGGCAATAAATAGGCCATAGTGCAATATAATTACAATTTAGTATTAACACTGGAGTGACAGATGTGCAGAAGATGATGTGCAAATAGAGTGTTCCCGTGGAGCAACATTTCTATAGGCTATGCTATGCAATTGCGTGAGAAAACAGAGTTTTGATGGCCTCTATTATTAAAACAAAAATCCTATCAGCTTTCTATAGGCTAGGCTTACTATATTTATTTCTCAACTTTCCATATATTAAGCACATTGCTTCATTTTACAACCGGAGTAGCCTACCTGGTTGGCATGAAATTGAACCGCGGGAAAAGCGTCCTCCATTCGCTATTCAAGTGCATAAGGATGACGTCTTTTTTTTACCCTGCCCCTGTTCCGACAGGTGCATGATATCGGCCCATTCTAAATGAAAACTAATTTCACACATATATGATTTAGTATACAGTACGTAAAGACAAGATTAAATTGAGAATAGTCTGAATGGTGAGAATATCATCAAATTTATTGGTCACATACACATGGTTAGCAGATGTTATTGTGAGTGTAGTGAAATGCTTGTGCTTCTAGTTCCGAAAGTGCAGCAATATCTAGCAAGCAATATCTAACAATTCCACAACAAATACCTAATATACACAAATATAAGTAAAGGAATGGAATAAGAATATATCAATATATGGATGAGCAATGTCATTGTCAGAGAGGCATAGGCTAAGATGCAATAGATAGTATAGAATACAGTATATAGATATGAGATGGATAATGCAAGATATGTAAACATTATTAAAGTGGCATTATTAAAGTGACTGATGCCCAGTGTGTGCAGTCTAAGGCAAGAAACCATGGGCCCCATGTAGCTCGGTTGGTAGAGCATGGCGCTTGCAACGCCAGGGTTGTGGGTTCGATTCCCACGGGGGGCCAGTATGGAAAAAAAATAATAAAAAAATGTATGCACTCACTAACTGTAAGTTGCTCTGGATAAGAGTGTCTGCTAAATGACTAAAAAATAAATAATAATAAAGAAACAGTGATAAAAAAATATATAATTGTAGCCTAGGCCTATATGTTTTAATAAGGTTTGTATCACAACTAAAGTGGCCAACTAACTCCAAACGTAGCCTACAGGCCCAAGACCCCTGGAACACGGTTGGAGAGCCCATAGCCTACAGAGCCTAGTGAAACATTGTTCTTATAACCTACTATTTAAAAGCCGATCCCAGCTTTCTTGTGCTGCTATATTTATTGGTCAATTCTTAAAAATTAAGCACATTAATCCGCTTTACAAACGGTGTAGCCTACCTGGCATATTAAAAGCATAACCGCACATAACCTCCATTACCTATTCCCTATTTGAGTGCAGGCTACGGATTACATGTTTTTTTTTTTTTGGCCATTCAAAAAAAAAATATATTCCATACATACATTAGTAGGCTACATGTAAAGAATTGATAATAGTCTGAGTAAGAATATTATCAATTGCTTGTTAAAATGAGAGACTGTGCAGCCTCAGCAAGAAACAGAGTGGAGCGCTTGTCTTTCATGCAACTTTTTTCAAATCATCATTAGAGTCACATCATGCAGCCTTAGAATAATTCCAAATCCAAACATATAGCCTAACGTTTGTATCACAACTACAGTTGCATGAATAACGCTAAATTATGCATATAGGAGGACCTGTTTCTTTGTTAACTGCTCAACACAGAATAGCCGCATGTGTGCACTCCCTCGGAAATCATTTGGGGAAAAAAAATCCTTTCTATTTTATTCAGCTATGATCAATTGTATTGTTCTTACTATAAAATAATACTAAATAATGCAATGGCAATTATAAGCAAATCTTGCCTGCTAAATTAACTAGTGTAGCCCACAGCCATATGGCATAACCAGATCAGTGCCTAACATAAGGACGACTCAGAATATGCTATTCTGTTCTTCTGAAATAGGCTACATTTTTATCATATCAGAAAGTTTCTTTAGACCTGCCTAAAATAAATAATGGATTTATTGTGATGGTGTATGCTACATTAAATGGATTTATTAAACGTTTTAAAATGGAAGATGTTCTAAAGGTCTGCATCAGTGGCTTGTAGGCTATGCGTGGAAGCCGAAGATGCTAAATGTGTTTATGTTACTTAACAGTCAATTACTGAGAGACCAGCAGTTATTTGCATGACAATCACCGGCTGACAAAATGTCCTGACTGCCACAGCCCTATGTATGGTTGAGTGTTTACTCTTCCCATCTATATTAACTGCTGCTTTACCAGTCACCATCTACTTAAAGTGCCTTCAGAAAGTATTCACACCTAGGGCTGTTACAGTGACTGCATTACCGCCACACCGGCGGTCATGACCGCAGTCAAAATCCACATGACCGTTTAGTCACGGTAACTAGGCTTCTCCAAAACTGTGCTCTGATGCTGCTGATGGTCATTAGTAGTCTACCAAAATTGCTAACTACCTGGTACTCAGCACTCTATTTTCCCTCTAACCACTCTGACATCAATGCAAATGTAATTTAAAATCAAATCAAACACTTCATGAGAGCCCATGAACTCATGTTGTGCAACATTTATATAGGCTATGCAATTGTGTGAGAAAACAGTTATTTTTATTTATTTTTTATTTTATTTCACATTTATTTAACCAGGTAGGCCAGTTGAGAACAAGTTCTCATTTACAACTGCGACCTGGCCAAGATAAAGCAAAGCAGTGCGATAAAAACAACAACAACATAGAGTTACACATGGGATAAACAAAAACATACAGTCAATAACACAATATAAAATCTATATACAGTGTGTGCAAATGTAGTAAGTTATGGAGGTAAGGCAATAAATAGGCCATTGTGCAAAATATTTACAATTTAGTATTAAGACTGGAGTGATAGATGTGCAGAAGATGATGTGCAAATAGAGATACTGGGGTGCAAATGAGCAAAATAAATAACAAAATGGGGATGAGGTAGTTGGGTGGGCTAATTACAGATGGGCTGTGTACAGGTGCAGTGATCGGTAAGCTGCTCTGACAACTGATGCTTAAAGTTAGTGAGGAAGATAAGTCTCCAGCTTCAGAGATTTTTGCAGTTCGTTCCAGTCATTAGCAGCAGAGAACTGGAAGGAGTGACGGCCAAAGGAGGTGTTGGCTTTGGGGATGACCAGTGAGATATACCTGCTGGAGCGCATGCTACAGATGGGTGTTGCTATGGTGACCAATGAGCTAAGATAAGGCAGGGATTTGCCTAGCAGTGATTTATAGATGACCTGGAGCCAGTGGGTTTGGCGACGAATATGTAGTGAGGACCAGCCAACGAGAGCGTACAGGTCACAATGGTGGGTAGTATATGGGGCTTTGGTGACAAAACGGATTGCACTGTAATAGACTACATCCAATTTGCTGAGTAGAGTGTTGAAGGCTATTTTGTAAATTACATCACTGAAGTCAAGGATCGGTAGGATAGTCAGTTTTACGAGGGCATGTTTGGCGGCATGAGTGAAGGAGGCTTTGTTGCGAAATAGGAAGCCGATTCTAGATTTCACTTTGGATTGGAGATGCTTAATGTGAGTCTGGAAGGAGAGTTTATGGTCTAACCAGACACCTAGGTATTTGTAGTTGTCCACAAATTCTAAGTCAGACCCGCCAAGAGTAGTGATTCTAGTCGGGCGGGCGGGTGCAAGCAGCGTTCGATTGAAGAGCATGCATTTAGTTTTACTAGCGTTTAAGAGCAGTTGGAGGCTACGGAAGGAGTGTTGTATGACATTGAAGCTCGTTTGGAGGTTTGTTAACACAGTGTCCAATGAAGGGCCAGATGTATACAAAATGGTGTCGTCTGCATAGAGGTGGATCTGAGAGTCCCATCAGCTTTCTATAGGCTAAGCCTACCATATTTATTTCTCAACATTCTTAATATTAAGCACATTGCTTTGCTTTACAACAAGAGTATAGCCTACCTGGCTGGCATGAAAATGTACCACGGGAAAAGCATCCTCCATTCGCTATTTAAGTGCATAGATGACATTAATTTTTTTCCCCCTGACCCTGTTCCAAGACATGTGCATGATAATGGTCCATTCTAAATCAAAACTAATTACACACATTAATTATTTAGTATATGTAAAGACAAGATTAAATTAAGAATAGTCTGATAGGTGACAATATTATTACTTGTGAATTATGTATTATTACTTTTGAATAATGCCCAGTGTGTGCAGCAGTGGAGGCTCCTCAAGGGAGGAAGGGGAGGACCATCCTCCTCAGTGAAATGTCCTAAAAATAAAAATAGTGCAACACAAAAAAAGTTATCCTTTTTAGATAAAACTATACTAAATATATTCATATGTCACCAAATAATTGATTAAAACAATGACGATCGATATTAACTTCAACATCACCATGGTGTAGCTGGAGGACAGCTAGCTTCTGTCGTCCTCTGGGTACACTGACTTCAATACAAAACCTAGGAGGCTCGTAGGCCTCACCCCCTTCCATAGTCCTACATGGACGACCTTCAACCAATCAAAGCTTTTGCAGTATAAGCTGACATGTTGTCTATCCAATCATAGGATTAGGATCAGAGAATTAACCTAGTGTGTTGTATTGGGGTTGTGCCGCAGAGAATTATGGGGGGTGGGTTCTTCAGTGCCTTTCAAAAGTATTAATCCCCCTTGGTTTGTTCGTATTTTGTTGCATTACAACCTGTAATTTAAATGGATTTTTATTTGGATTTCATGTAATGGACATACACAAAATAGTCTAAATTGGTGAAGTGAAATGAAAAAAATTAATTATTTCAAGAAATTCTACAAAATATATAACGGAAAAGTGGTGCGTGCATATGTATTCACCCCCTTTGCTATGAAGCCCCTAAATAAGATCTGGTGCAAACAATTACCTTCAGAAGTCACATAATTAGTTAAATAAAGTCCACCTGTTTGCAATCTAAGTGTCACATGATCTGTCACATGATCTCAGTATATATACACCTGTTCTGAAAGGCCCCAGAGTCTGCAACACCACTAAGCAAGGGGCACCACCAAGCAAGCGGCACCATGAAGATCAAGGAGCTCTCCAATCAGGTCAGGGACAAAGTTGTGGAGAAGTACAGATCAGGGTTGGTTATAAAAAAAGATCTGAAACTTTGAACATCCCAAGGAGCACCATTAAATCCATTATTAAAAAATTGAAAGATTATGGCACCACAACAAACCTGCCAAGAGAGGGCCGCCCACCAAAACTCACAGACCAGGCAAGGAGGGCATTAATCAGACAGACAACAAAGAGACCAAAGATAACCCTGAAGGAGCTGCAAAGCTCCACGGTGGAGATTGGAGTATCTGTCCATAGGACCACTTTAAGTCGTACACTCCACAGAGCTGGGCTTTACAGAAGAGTGGCCAGAAAAAAAGAAATTGCTTAAAGAAAAAAAATAAGCAAACACGTTTGGTGTTCGCCAAAAGGCATGTGGGAGACTCCCCAAACATATGGAAGAAGGTACTCTGGTCAGATGAGACTAAAATTGAGGTTTTTGGCCATCAAGGAAAATGCTATGTCTGGCGCAAACCCAACAGCTCTCATCACCCCGAGAACACTATCCCCACAGTGAAGCATGGTGGTGGCAGCATCATGCTGTGGGGATGTTTTTCATCGGCAGGGACTGGGAAACTGGTCAGAATTGAAGGAATGATGGATGGTGCTAAATACAGGGAAATTCTTGAGGGAAACCTGTTCCAGTCTTCCAGAGATTTGAGACTGGGACGGAGGATCACCTTCCAGCAGGACAATTTTTATTTTTTATTTTATTTCACCTTTATTTAACCAGGTAAGCCAGTTGAGAACAAGTTCTCATTTACAACTATGACCTGGCCAAGATAAAGCAAAGCAGTGCGATAAAAATAACAACACAGAGTTACATATGGGGTAACAAAACATAAAGTCATAAATACAACCCATCCCAACACTGTGTAAGTAGCCTTCTCATTCCCTTCCCCATAATATTGTACTATAAATGCATTTATTAAATGCTTTAGGTAAAAATAATTACTCTTTGACGATTTTTTAAACACACTTTGAAGTCTCTGTGCGATTCCGAGCCTATACCGTGGGTCTCCCATCCTCCTCAAATTTTCACGTCACCAGCTTCCACTGGTGTGCAGTAAGGCAAGAAACAGCGCATGCCTCTTTTTGGTTACTTTTTCAAATCATAGTAGCACACCTCATGTAGCCTGGCCCATAAGCCTATATGTTTTGAAAAGGTTTCTATCACAACTAAAGTGGCCAAATAACTTATTAAAATGAAGCACATTAATCCGCTTTACAACGGGTGTAGAGCCTAACTGGAATACTTTGGCGGCGCATCAGTTTCAAGTTTGGGGAAGCTAATTTTCAGCATAAAAATGCACCTTAATAATAAAGCATAACATGCATAATAGCATTTGCGGTCACTTTTGAGAAACACAGCTAATTGATTGCATTTTGGAACATTCACGCTTATAGCCTATAGCCTTGTGCGCATTGCAGTACTTATAATATGTAGAAATACTGTAGCCCAATAGTTTGTCAACATTTTAAGCTAAATGTTCTGATCTGTTGCATTTTTTTAAATAGTTTTTTTGATGCAAGTTGTTGTATTAATTTGGGATCTATCGCATCCAACAACTGTCCCAGAGTATGTTTCAAATATTTATTTTTCGCACAGAAGGACAAGTTGACCAATAGAATAGGACAACTTTTGTACTATGGGGGATAGTAGATTGACACAGGCTAATGCTTTTGCTGTCCGTTAGGCCTACTCATCTTGTTGGCGGACAAAAGGTAAAATGTGGACTGTTCTTGTAACATCTTCAATATGCGCCTCGGAATTAGGACATGCACAGTTGTGTCCCCAATGTGTCTGTCTTCACTTGTAGCCTACTTCAGAGCTGAGATGCCTTTGAGCAGGACCCGATCACGTGAGGGGCATTAGATAATAAGAATTGAGATATCTTAGAGCGAGCCATGTGAGTGAGATGTGCTTCAGAGCACTGCGATTGGCAGCCGGGAGAAGGGAATTATAATTATTATGTTCAGCCCATTGGCACAACGGCCACTTTGGACAAAGGCATGGATTTATTTAGGGGGCATTACGGCCACACAAGGGGGATGCCGCCTAGAAATTCGAGGCCTGCGCAAGAAACAAAGCTTAGCTCATGCCTGTCATGAGACTAAAAAAAAAAACATTATTGCATGCAGCCTTAGAATGTATTAAAAATCAAAGCATATAGCCCAACGTTTGTATCACAACTAAAGTTGCATAAATAACTCTAAATTAAGCATATAGGAGGATATGTTTCTTTGTTAACCGCTCAACACAGAATAGCCACATGTGCACATTCCCTCAGAAATCATTTGGCGAAAATATCCTTTCTATTTTATTTAGCTATGTTCAATTGTATTCTTCATGCTACAAAATAATAGAAAAGAATGCCATGGCATTCTAAGCAAATCTTGTCTGATAAATGAACTAGTGTAGCCCACAGCCATATGGCATAGCCAGATCAGTGCCTAACATAAGGTCAACTCAGAGTATGCTATTCTGTTCATCTGAAATAGACTACATTTTCTTCATATCATGTTTCTTTAGACCTGTCTAAACTAAATAATGGATTTATTGCGGTGGTGTAGGCTACATTAAATGGATTTATTATACTTTTTTAAATGTAGATGTTCCAAAGGTCTGCATCAGTGGCTTGTAGGCTATGTGTGGAAGCCAGGAGATGCTAAACGTGTTTTACGTTAATTAAGAGACCGGCAGTTCTTTGCTTGGCAATCACCAGCTGACAAAATGTCATGACCGCCACAGCCCTATAATCACACCCCATTACTTTTTCCACATTTTGTTGTGTTATAGCCTGAATTAAAAATAGATTAAATTGAGATTTTGTCACACTGGTCTACACACAATACCCCATAATGTCAAAGTGGAATTATGTATTAAAAATGAAAAGTCTTGAGTCAATAAGTATTCAACCCCTTTGTCATGGCAAGCCTACATACGTTCAGGAGTAACAAGTCACGTAATAAGTTGCAGGGATTCACTCTGTGTGCAATAATAGTGTTTAACATTATTTTTAAATAACTACCTTCTCTCTGTACCCCACACATACAATTATCTGTAAGGTCCCTCAGTTGAGCAGTGAATTCCAAACACAGATTCAACTATAAAATATCAGGGAGGTTTTCCAATGCCTCGCTAAGAAGGGCACCTATTGGTAGATGGGTATAAATAAAAAAAAGCAGACATTGAATATCCCATTGAGCATGGTGAAGTTATAAATTAAACTTTGGATGGTCTATCAATACACCCAGTCACTACAAAGATACAGGCGTCCTTCCTCAGTTGTCGAAGAGGAAGGAAGCCGCTCAGGGATTTCACCATGAGGCTAATGATGACTTTAAAACAGTTTAATGGCTGTGATAGGAGAAAACTGAGGATGGATCAACATCATTGTAGTTACTCCATACAATACTAACCTAATTGACAGAGTGAAAAGAAGGAAGCTTGTACAGAATAAAACATATTCCTAAACATGCATCCTGTTCGCAATAACACAATAAAGTAAAACTGCAAAAAATGTGGCAATTTCTTTTACTCTATATCCTGAATACAAAGCGTTATGTTTGGGTCAAATCTAAAACGACACATCACTGAGTACCACTCTTCATATTTTCAAGCATGGTGGTGGCTGCATCATGTTATCAAGATATATTAGTGTTTTATTTTTCATGATTTATTTTTACAAATGTTAGAATTTTTTTCCACTTTGACATTACAGTGTATTTTGTGTAGAACTTTGACAAAAGGGGTGTGAATACTTTCTGAAGGCACTGTAGACATTTATTTCACAGCAATGTGAAGAAAAATTGCTACAATCCCCAACCTGACTCATGAGACAGACATTTTGATTAAAGTCTGAAGCAGACTTGTTAATTTCGATTTCTTAGTTTTCCTGAGAACTTATCGCATGCTTGACAAACCCTGATGCAGTTTCTCCCAGTTTTCCATTGGTATAATTTGATTGTGTGAAATGACCATGAAAAACTATTAAACAGGTCCTAGGCTGTGACGAATTCAAACCATCCGATTGGCTTGTTTACAATCAAGGCAGGCTGTTAATAGCATTTCGCTAAGGTGCTAAACTGGAGGAAATGTGGTGGAGGTGATTGGTGGTGAATTTTAAAGCATAAAATATTAGTACCCAGTGGGCCTCCACCTAACAGACACACTCGTGCATACAAACACGCACACATACACACACACACACACACACACACACACACACACACACACACACACACACACACACACACACACACACACACACTGCTGAGTTACAGTGACAGACAACAGGGTCATGGCACAAGTAGATAAGAGCAAATCTGCCTGTATGAAATTGTTTTGTGCTTGATTCAGCATACATTTAGTCACGGAAGATGCCACACAAAGAACCCATGTTGGGATAAGCTTTATATTCTAAACAGCAATTCACAGCCGTATTATTAAAATATCTTATTCTGAGTTATCCTAAGCCACAGAACCGTTCTACAATAATTGACAAACAGAATCTTACACATGAACACATATTTTCCTACTTACATCTTAGTCACGTACGATAAGAAACCAGAGTGAATTTCCAATCCCTATAATTCAGTAATACGTTGAGAAGGAAGCGCATCTGTGAATGCACTAACATAAACATATGCAGTCCTCCACCGGGGGCCTTGCCTTGTGTATTAGTCTCCTACCAAGTACCCAGTGGTAGGAGCAGACATTAGGCTGGGAGAGTGTTAAAGAAATTCACACAGATTAAAGTCCGTCTGAGATTAACTGAGGAACAGGCCCCTGTGCATTCTCCAGGCCTCTCTGTCCTCTCTCTCTCTCTTACTCTCTCTTTCTCTCTCTCTCTCTCTCTCTCTCTCTCTCTCTCTCTCTCTCTCTCTCTCTCTCTCTCTCTCTCTCTCTCTCTCTCTCTCTCTCTCTCTCTCTCTCTCTCTCTCTCTCTCTCTCTCTCTCTCTCTCTGTCTCTGTCCTGTCTTTGTAGTGCTCAGGTCATCTGTGATTGGCCCCTTGTCACTCCTGCGGCTCGCCCAGCGCTGCTGCCTTGCTCAACAACTTCATCAAAGAGCGACGGGGCTTAAAATGTCATAAAGTTGATCAAAAACACACTGTTAAATCTCAGCGCCTCGCCTCTGAAGAGCGTGGCTTCAAAGCACAGCTAGTCTCTTGGTAGCTTACACTTACGACAAGATGTGATGGCTGCAATTTCTCTAATAATTCTGGCTTTGCGAAGTGAGAGAGAGAAAGAGAAAAGAGAAGAAGAGGGATGGGGGAAAGGAAACGTGTGAAAAGAGAAAAAATAAGTGCAAGTATGCGTCTCATTAAGATTAACAGAGTTTGTATACTATCTCTTCTAAGTGGCATTCAATAACAACTCCTTTAATTGGTCACAGAGCATAATAGCAACTAATTTAATTGGTCATATCACTATTTTATTTCATCTTACCTTTTACTGAGGTAATCTGAGTATGAGAGAGAGAGAGAGAGAGAGAGAGAGAGAGAGAGAGAGAGAGAGAGAGAGAGAGAGAGAGAGAGAGAGAGAGAGAGAGAGAGAGAGAGAGAGAGAGAGAGAGAGAGAGAGAGAGAGACAGTAGGTGTAGGTGGTTAAAAGTTCTAGTTCTTGTCAAAGGGATGAAAATAAAGAGAAAAGGCTATTCAGAGAATCAGAAGCCGAGACAGAGAAAGGGCCTGGAGTTCACAGTGATCTATGTTTCAGCACTCTGTCCCCTGAGCTCACCTGAGGCTCAGATATAATGACCTACAGGAGAAGTGTTGGAAAATTAACATTGAGAAGAAGAAGCTTCGTCTTCAGGTTGCTACTGCAGCTGCATTAACAATGACCCATCATTATTGGATAACGCTGACACTAACACTTGTCACATTGGGGAGAGTACACCCTCTGACCAGAGCACCCACTGACCAGAGCACCCACTGACCAGAGCACCGTCTGACCAGAGCACCCAGTGTGGGAGAGCACCCTCTGACCAGAGCACCCACTGTGGGAGAGCACCCTCTGACCAGAGCACCCACTGACCAGAGCACCCTCTGACAAGAGCACCCTCTGACCAGAGCACACACTGTGGGAGAGTACCGTCTGACCAGAGCACCAACTGACCAGAGCACCCTCTGACCAGAGAACCAACTGACCAGAGCACCCTCTGACCAGAGCACCCTCTAACCAGAGCACCATCTGACCAGAGCACCCACTGTGGGAGAGCACCCTCTGACCAGAGCATCCACTGACCAGAGCACCATCTGACCAGAGCACCCACTGACCAGAGCACCAACTGACCAGAGCACCCACTGACCAGAGCACGCACTGACCAGAGCACCCTCTGACCAGAGCACCCACTGACCAAAGCACCAACTGACCAGAGCACACACTGTGGGAGAGCACCCTCTGACCAGAGCACCAACTGACCAGAGCACCCTCTGACCAGAGCACCCTCTGACCAGAGTACCCTCTGACCAGAGCACCCTCTGACCAGAGCACCAACTGACCAGAGCACCCACTGTGGGAGATCACCGTCTGACCAGAGAACCAACTGACCAGAGCACCTACTGACCAGAGCACCCACTGTGGGAGAGCACCATCTGACCAGAGCACCCACTGACCAGAGCACCAACTGACCAGAGCACCCACTGATCAGAGCACCCTCTGACCAGAGCACCAACTGACCAGAGCACCCACTGTGGGAGATCACCCTCTGACCAGAGAACCAACTGACCAGAGCACCTACTGACCAGAGCACCGTCTGACCAGAACACCCTCTGAGCAGAGCACCATCTGACCAGAGCACCCACTGTGGGAGATCACCCTCTGACCAGAGCACCCACTGACCAGAGCACCAACTGACCAGAGCACCCACTGATCAGAGCACCCGCTGACCAGAGCACCCTCTGACCAGAGCACCGTCTGACCTAGAACTAGAACTTTTAACCTTTGAAACATAGATCACTGTGAACTCCAGGCCCTTTCTCTGTCTCGGCTTCTGATTCTCTGAATAGCCTTTTGTTTTTAGAACTAGAGCACCCACTGAATTTGTTTCCGTCTCTGCTAATGTCTTCTTTGTCTGCCTCCATCACAAAAGTAAGAAGCCCTTCTCTCTTGCCAAAGGAGACACCCAGTGTATAATTCCACTATCACCTCATTCCATTCAAAACAATCAGGGTGATCACTACATTTTTAATTTAGGTTCCTGGATGGAAAAAATGACTTATGCTAATATGGGAGGTGTTTTGGTGAGTGTGAGTGAGATTGTTTCTCAGGCCCATTGGGAGCTTCTCTAATTGTTTACGATGCTACGTTGGGTGGTTATAACATCTCACAGGGGAGGTATCTCACTGTAGAGTAATTAAAACCTAATGGAGGTATGATGAGTTGTGGTATATTTTATTTACATCTAATGAATCGCTTTGATTTGGTGCTTTCAGGAGCCAGGCCTGGGTAATTGAATTTTACATGAAGGAATAAAGTTTGTGTTCACTTATGGGCCCTCCTGGTGAAGCAGACCTGAATCTAATTGATTTCCTTTGTGTCTTTGTTGGTTGTTTTGGTGTAAATACTTGATCCTGCAGAGAAAGAGGAGCGGAGAGAGAGCTGTGTAGATTTATATCACCTAGCGCTACTGGAGTAGGAGAAATATCAACTCATTGCTAGAATGTTTTGTTATTTGGCTGGATTTCTCAAGGTAAAATTCAGCAACTCACAAGTAGGAATTCACCAGTGTGAAACTGAAAACTTCTGAAAAGAATGACCTCTTTTCAGTCGCACTTTTCACTTTGTGTACTGTATGCATTGCCTGTGTGTGTTTGTGTGTGTCCACACGTGTGTGTGTGTGTGTCTATGTGTGCGTGTGTGTATGTATACCTGTGCACATGTGTGTGTGCACATTTATGTGTGTGTGTTTTTCTCTGCTGTCCTGTTTAAAGACCCTTACCACCACACTGCTGCAGTGAAAAGTTACCTAGAGAAGATTAGCCCTGTCTGGTTTTGCCGTTTAGCCATCCCTCCTTTATTCTATGGACTGGTGTTGTCATTCCCTTTACTCTACAAACGCGTCCTCTTCACCCCTGAATGACCTTGGCTCCCTGTCACTGGATAAAAGACTCCATTACCACTGACACAGGCCTTAATGATGTGGACACACAAGCCAGCTTTCAATCACCCAGTCCATCAAAAACTCATTTTCCCAAGGAGCACAGGGGTCAGGACTAGTCTGAAGCTGCAGACTCCCTCCCGTTCTCGCTCTCAACAGATTTTCCCCCTCTTGTTTGGGGGGACAGACGGTTTTTAAAAAAAGCTGCTGCTCCAAATGTAAGTAAGAAGCCAAGTCAGGCAAGGCTGAACACAATCTAGATATTCAGATCAAAGCACAGAGTTGTCTTGTTAATTTTAAAACTGTGTTTGAATGTTTTTCTCACACAAAAGTTGACATAGAAATATACAGTGCCTTGCAAAAGTATTCATTCCCCTTGGCGTTTTTTCCTATTTTGTTGCATTACAACCTGTAATTTAAATTGATTTTTATTTGGATTTCATGTAATGGACATACACAAAATAGTAATAAATGAAATGAAATAAATAACTTGTTTCAAAACATTCTAAAAAATAAATAACGGAAAAGTGGTGCGTGAATATCTATTCACCCCCTTTGCTATGAAACCCCTAAATAAGATCTGGTGTAACCAATTACCTTCAGAAGTCACATAATTAGTTAAATAAAGTCCACATGTTTGCAATCTAAGTGTCACATGATCTCAGTATATATACACCTGTTCTGAAAGGCCCCAGAGTCTGCAACACCACTAAGCACGTGGTACCACCAAGAAAGCGGCACCATGAAGACCAAAGAGCTCTCCAAACAGGTCAGGGACAAAGTTGTAGAGAAGTACAGATCAGGGTTGGGTTATAAAAAATATCAGAAACTTTGAACATCCCATGGAGCACCATTAAATCCATTATTAAAAAATGGAAAGAATATGGCACCACAACAAACCTGCCAAGAGAGGGCCGCCCACCAAAACTCACGGACCAGGCAAGAAGGGCATTAATCAGAGAGGCAACAAAGAGACCAAAGATAACCCTGAAGGAGCTGCAAAGCTCCACAGCGGAGATTGGAGTATCTGTCCATAGGAACACTTTAAGCCGTACACTCCACAGAGCTGGGCTTTACTGAATAATGGCCAGGAAAAAGCTATTGCTTAAAGAAAAAAATAAGCAAACACGTTTGGTGTTCACCAAAAGGCATGTGGGAGACTCCCCAAACATATGGAAGAAGGTACTCTGGTCAGATGAGACTAAAATTGAGGTTTTTGGCCATCAACGAAAACACTATGTCTGGCACAAATCCAACACCTCTCATCACCTCGAGAACACCGTCCCACAGTGAAGCATGTTGCTGGCAGCATCATGCTGTTGGGATGTTTTTCGTCAGCAGGGACTGGGAAACTGGTTAGAATTGAAGGAATGATGGATGGCGCTAAATACAGGGAAATTCTTGAGGGAAACCTGTTTCAGTCTTCCAGAGATTTCAGACAGGGACAGAGGTTCACCTTCCAGCAGGACAATGACCCTAAGCATACTGCTAAAGCAACACTTGAGTGGTTTAAGGGGAAACATTTAAATGTTTTGGAATGGCCTAGTCAAAACCCAGACCTCAATCCAATTGAGAATCTGTGGTATGACTTAAAGATTGCTGTACACCAGCAGAACCCATCCAACTTGAGACACAGCAGTTTTGCCTTGAAGAATGGGCAAAAATCCCAGTGGCTAGATGTGCCAAGCTTATAGAGACATACCCCAAAAGACTTGCAGCTGTAATTGCTGCAAAATGTGGCTCTACAAAGTATTGACTTTGGGGGGGTGAATAGTTATGCACGCTCAAGTTTTCTGTTTTTTTGTATTATTTCTTGTTTGTTTCACCCCAAAATATATTTTGCATCTTCAAAGTGGTAGGCATGTTGTGTAAATGAAATGATACAAGGCAACAAAATAGGAAAAATGCCAAGGGGGGTGAATACTTTCGCAAGCCACTGTAACGCCTCCGAATTGACATCTTTGTCAATTCATGATCTTTTTTACTTTTACACAAAAGTTTAAATATAAATATAATTGACCTTAACCTTCTATAAGTTCCAACGTGATGAATAACATATTGAAATGTTCATGCCATAACTGTCAATGCCTCCGAATTGACATCTTTGTTCTTTTTACACAAAAGTTTCAATATAAATATAAATTACCTTAACCTTCAATTCTGTTAGAGTAAAATAAAATATCTGAGTTTGTAGTTGTCAAGGGAACACATAACACAGCGAGCAGAACATAATGATACATCTATCTCTATGGAGCTGAATGCGAGATCTAATTTTACTGAGGAAGCAGAGGGTCCTCAGAGAGAGTCATTCTGGTAATTTCTCTTCAGTCACCTGCACTGCTTCTCATGGCAAAGCCTCTTCTCGCCCATCCTCACCTCCCACCCACATCCTCACCCGTCCTTCCCCATCACACACACACACAAAGGCGGAGAGAGACAGAGTGAGAGAGGAGAGAGAGGACGAGAGAGGGGGACACCATGTGTTTGATGGATGGTTACCTGGAGCAATGCCAGCGCCCAGTCAGAGCCATCACCACTCTGTTTAATTATGATATTGATTGCAGTTGAGGGTAATTATGAGTGGTGTGTGAGAGAGCGCCGGGGCCACGGACACCTGGGTTCAGTCAGAACAGAGAGGCAAAATCTACTAACTACAGCTCAAGTCCCACAGAGGACCACAGAAGAGAAAGCATTCTAACCACAACAATGGAGCAATATAATGACTTACCAATGAATCACCAAACCAAAGACTTTTGGTATTTGGTATTTTATTAGGATCCAAATTAGCTGTTGCAAAGCAGCAGATACTCTTCCTGGGGTCCACACAAAACATGAAACATGACATAATACAGAACATTAATAGACAACAGCTCAAGGACAGAACTAAATAAAACATTTTCTTTTTTTTACAAAAGGCACACGTAGCCTACATATCAACACATACACACAAACTATCTAGGTCAAATAGGGGAGAGGGGTTGCTTTATCTGTTTTTTGATTGACAAGGGACGACAGTGAGAGTCCTGAATGTTGCAATAGACATTCACATTCACAACGTCAAACTGATCATTCCTTTCATCAGGTAATGACTGAGTGATTGCTAACATGGTTAACATGTTGACATGATGGTTGACGTGTTCTTGCGATCTGTGGGTTGTTCAACATAGCTGCAAAATATGTAACAATTCCACATTTGATCACATTTTACTGTGCCAACACTTCTGTACTGAGTTGCTGTATGCTCATGAGAACACAGCAGTCTATGACCATAATGAGCGTTTGTCGTGTTTGAAACCATGGGGTGTTATGGAGTTATTTTCCAAATGCATGCTGTTGTGACTGACACCCACTGCACTGTTGCAATGGCGTTGTTTATCTTTAATCTATTTATTTACCTTGTACTTAGGTGCTTACCTGGCTTGATTTAGAATTAAGTTTTGGCACATCAAAACCTTATCTAGGAAAAGCTCTGATCACAAATCCAGTGAGGGGGTGAATGGGTTTGGGTTATCTTTGTATGCATTTATTTTAAAAAACGTAATAAAAAGCAGAATAAAAAGTTGGTCACACATTTTTTTATTTTATTGATTTGCATTTTAATGAGGGAAATAAGTATTTGACCCCTCAGCAAAACATGACTTAGTACTTGGTGGCAAAACCCTTGTTGGCAATCACAGAGGTCAGACGTTTCTTGTAGTTGGCCACCAGGTTTGCACACATCTCAGGAGGGATTTTGTCCCACTCCTCTTTGCAGATCTTCTCCAAGTCATTAAGGTTTCGAGGCTGACGTTTGGCAACTCGAACCTTCAGCTCCCTCCACAACCCATTTTCAATGCCCTGGCTGAGGGAAGGAGGTTCTCACCCAAGATTTGACGGTATATGGCCCCGTCCATCGTCCCTTTGATGCGGTGAAGTTGTACTGTCCCCTTAGCAGAAAAACACCCCCAAAGCATAATGTTTCCCCCTCCATGTTTGACGGTGGGGATGGTGTTCTTGGGGTCATAGGCAGCATTCCTCCTCCTCCAAACACAGCGAGTTGAGTTGATGCCAAAGAGCTCGATTTTGGTCTCAACTGACCACAACACTTTCACCCAGTTCTCCTCTGAATCATTCAGATGTTCATTGGCAAACTTCAGACGGGCCTGTATATGTGCTTTCTTGAGCAGGGGGACCTTGCGAGTGCTGCAGGATTTCAGTCCTTCACGGCGTAGTGTGTTACCAATTGTTTTCTTGGTGACTATGGTCCCAGCTGCCTTGAGATCATTGACAAGATCCTCCCGTGTAGTTCTGGGCTGATTCCTCACCGTTCTCATGATCATTGCAACTCCACGAGGTGAGATCTTGCATGGAGCCCCAGGCCGAGGGAGATTGACAGTTATTTTGTGTTTCTTCCATTTGCGAATAATCACACCAACTGTTGTCACCTTCTCACCAAGCTGCTTGGCGATGGTCTTGTAGCCCATTCCAGCCTTGTGTAGGTCTACAATCTTGTCCCTGACATCCTTGGAGAGCTCTTTGGTCTTGGCCATGGTGGAGAGTTTGGAATCTGATTGATTGATTGCTTCTGTGGACAGGTGTCTTTTATACAGGTAACAAACTGAGATTAGGAGCACTCCCTTTAAGAGTGTGCTCCTAATCTCAGCTCGTTACTTGTATAAAAGACACCTGGGAGCCAGACATCTTTCTGATTGAGAGGGGGTCAAATACTTATTTCCCTCATTAAAATGCAAATCAATTTATAACATTTTTGACATGCGTTTTTCTGGATTTTTTTTTTGTTATTCCGTCTCTCACTGTTCAAATAAACCTACCATTAAAATTATAGACTGATCATTTATTTGTCAGTGGGCAAACGTACAAAATCAGCAGGGGATCAAATACTTTTTTCCCTCACTGTTTATACTAGGTGGTGTCAGAGAAAGGCCCAAAAAATTGTTAAAGACTCCAGTCACCCAAGTCATAGACTGTTCTCTCTGCTACCGCACGGCAAGCGGTACCGGAGCGCCATGTCTAGGTCCAAAAGGCTACTTTTGGACCTAACCACCCGGACTATTTACATTGACATCCTGCCCCCACCCCTCTTTTGTTTTTACACTGCTGCTACTTGCTGTTTATTTTCTATGCACAGTCACTTTACCCCTACCTACATGTACTAATTACCTCGACTAACCTGTACCCCTGCACATTGACTCGGTACCGGTACCTCCTGTATATAGCCTCGTTATTGTTATTTTATTGTGTTACTTTTTATTGTATTTTTTATTTCTTTAGTTAATATTTTCTTAACTCTATTTCTTGAACTGCATTGTTGGTTAAGGCCTTGTAAGTAAGCATTTCACGGTAAGGTCTAGACCTGTTGTATTCAGCGCATGTGACAAATACAATTAGATTAGATTTGATTTGAAATGCTCTGATACAAATCCTTGTCTTAGAGTCTAATAATGCCCTGATTCGCCACAGCATGCAGCTGACCGTCCACCATTTTGTGCCTGTATGGGCTGCGTTTGACAGAGGTGAAGGGGATTACACTAAATCTGTTCGTAAACACATGCGCCATGCCATGTCTAGCATTGCAGTAGAGCATTGTTTCCCAACTCCAGTCCTCCAGTACCCTCAACAGCACACATTTTTGTTGTAGCCCTGGACAAGCACACCTGATTAAATTTGTCAACTAATCATCAAGCCCTCAATGAGTTGAATCTGGTGAGTTTGTCCGGAGCACCAACAAAAATGTGTTCTGTTGGTTGGTACTGGAGGACTGGAGTTGGAAAACACTGCTATAGATGCCAGGACACACCTGAAGGAGGGACCGGGGGGGGCCTGCGTTGCGCCGCCTAGCCTAGCCTGACACGACGCTCTTCATCTGAATTCCAGGAAGGCTTCAAGGAGGAACACATTATGGAACTGTGATAGACTCTAAACCCTTATTCATACATAATACATTATTCATAGCTCAGATCGAGTCGCCATCTCGCTCATCCACACTTCATTAAGCCCAGGCTGTGTGCGGAGGAGACTAAAATAACAACAGAGAAAGAGGGAGGGAGGGAGGGAGGGAGGGAGGGAGGGAGAGAGAGAGAGAGAGAGAGAGAGAGAGAGAGAGAGAGAGAGAGAGAGAGAGAGAGAGAGAGAGAGAGAGAGAGAGAGAGAGAGAGAGAGAGAGAGAGAGAGGGGGAGAGAGAGAGAGAGAGAGAGAGAGAGCATGATGGAGAGGGGTGGGGGCAGTGAGAGAGCGACAACTAGACCGTGGGATTAAGAAAAGTATAACAAGAACTCCAATAACAAAGATATTTGAAAACTTGACACTCCCACTGATAATGCCTCTGGCAACCAACCGTTGCTCATGCCTGAGCTTTTGTGGTCAGATAGCCTTTTACAAGGTTTGCTACTCCGTCCAAACCAACAGTAATCTGAAAAGTGGTTTTGTCATGATTAAGGTGAAATGTTCCGGGATAATAGCCCTGCTATTTTTGTCCCTCCTGAGCCACCATAACACTGTCCTCTCAAAAGAGCCCTATCAATCCAGTCAAAAAAGTGTCATAGTTATTAAACCTGCATGGCCTGTGGATGCAACCTGGACTCAGGGGTATACGTAACATAGTAACTGTAAATCTGTCTCTCTCCATTTAGTATGATATGTTGCGTTTCATATGGTATGTATTCATTTGTGGATGTCCATCATCCATTTCGTATGATATGTTACAAATTACAATTCAGATAATATCTTACGAATTTACAATACGTATGATATGTTACGAATTCCAATCTGTTGTGGCTAACGTTAGCTAGGTGGCTAGGTGGCTAACACTAACGTTAGCTAGGTGGCTAACTTTGGCTAGGCTAGGGGTTAGGGGTTAAGTTTAGGGTTTGGAGTTAGGTTAAAGTGCTAAGGTTAGGGTTAGGGTTAGGGGAAGGGTTAGCTAACATGCTTAATAGTTGCAAAGTAACCAAAAAGTAGTAAGTAGTTACAAAATGCTAAAGTCGTCTGTGAGATTTGAACACACAACCTTAGGGTTGCTAGACGTTCGTGTTATACGTCCTCTCATGATGTCGTGAAATAATCATTCCTATGAGTAGGGAGTTCAGTATCGATCTAGCAACCACTTCCTGTAAACACTCAGCTGCTGTGATGGGACGGGGATCAGGGATGGGAGCAGGTGTCCCTAGAATGTTGAGATTGCAGAGTTCTGATGTCACCGGGTCAGCTATCCAATGACGTGAATATGCCTCAAAGACCTGTATGATGTATTACCCTGATACACTTTGTCTTGGCTCTGCTGGGTGTTATGTGTGATGGACCAACAAAGGATTGTGTCTGTGTATGACATGTCCTATGTGGGATGTGTCTACGTGCCCCATTATGAGTCCCAGCCGGTTAAGAGGAGGTTAATTATCCAATCACGCTAATAGGCTCTCCTGTGGTGTGTGACACAGTCTGTCCAACCAGACGCCACTGCCTTGTCTCAACACATTTCCCAGCAACCCCTCTGAGCAAAATATCAGGCTTCAAAAAGCTCAAAAAGTATAGGTGGGGGGGTCGGGGGGTTCTACTAAGCTAACATATTTTAAGATGGTCATATCATGGATCAATTAGCTATTTGATTTGGAAGTTTAGGACCCCTTTAGGCATATACCAAAAATATTGAATTTGGCCCATGGAAACTGTTTAAATGACTGATGGCCTGGAGATAGAAGCTGTTTTTCAGTCTATCTTTCTGGCACCACTCCACCAGGACCATCACCTCCTCCCTGTAGGCTGTCTCGTCGTTGTTGGTAATTCGGCCTACCACTTGTGTCGTCTGCAAACTTGATGATTGAGTTGGAGATGTGAGTGGCAACACAGTCATGGGTGAACAGGGATTACAGAGCATGGAAGGCACTATGGTGTTGAAGGCTGAGCTGTAGTCGATGAACAGCATTCTTATATACTGTAGGTATTCATCTTGTCCAGATGGGATAGGGCAGTGTGCAGTGCGATTGCGTCATCCGTGGATCTGTTGGGGCGGTATGCAAATTGTAGTGGGTCTAGGGTGTTGGGTAAGGAGTAGGTGATATGATCCTTAACAAGCCTCTCAAAGCACTTCAGGATTACAGAATTGAGTGCTACGGGGCGATAGTTATTTAGTTCAGTTACCTTCACTTTCTTTGGTACAGGAACAATGGTGGACCTCTTGAAGCAAGTGGGGACAACAGACTGGGATAGGCAGAGATTGAATATGTCCATAAACACTCCAGCCATCTGGTCTGCACATACTCTGAGGACGCAGCTAGGGATGCCATCTGGGCTGGCAGCCTTGCGAGGGTTAACACGCTTAAATGTCTTACTCACGTCGGCTATGGAGAACGAGATCTCACAGTCCTCGTAAGCGGCGGTGGTCTGCGTCGGTGGCACTGTGTTTTCCTCGAAGCGGGCAAAAAAGGTGTTTAGCTTATCCGGAAGCAAGGCGTCGGTGTCCGAGATGTTTCGGGTTTTCTATTTTCTATTTCTGGTTTTCCATTTATAACGGAAATGTGCCATTAAACCCCTACAACTAACCAGAACGCTGCAGCCCGTCTGGTGTTCAACCTTCCCAAGTTCTCTCATGTCACCCCGCTCCTCCGCACACTTCACTGGCTTCCAGTTGAGGCTCGCATCTACTACAAGACCATGGTGCATGCCTACGGAGCTGTGAGGGGAACGGTACCTCCTTACCTTCAGGCTCTGATCAGACCCTACACCCAAATGAGGGCACTACGTTCATCCACCTCTGGCCTGCTAGCTCCCTTACCTCTACGGAAGCACAGTTCCCGCTTTGCCCAGTCAAAGCTATTCGCTGCTCTGGCACCCCAATGGTGGAACAAGCTCCCCCACGACGCCAGGACAGCGGAGTCACTGACCACCTTCCGGAGACACTTGAAACCCTACCTCTTTAAGGAATACCTGGAATAGTATAAAGTAATCCTTCTTCCCCCACCCCCATAAAAAAATACATAATAATAAGTGGTTGTCCCACTGGCCATCATAAGTTGAATGCACCAATTTGTAAGTCGCTCTGGATAAGAGCGTCTGCTAAATGATGTAAATATAAATGTAAATGTATAAGCCGTGATTGTCTGGAGTCTCTGCCACTTGTGTCTGAGCCATTGAATTGCGACTCCACTTTGTCTCTGTACTGACGTTTTGCCTGTTTGATTGCCTTATGGAGGGCATAGCTGGACTGTTTGTACTCGTCCATGTTCCCAGTCACCTTGCTGTGGTTAAATGCAGTGGTTCGTGCTTTCAGTTTTAAGCGAATACTGCCATCTATCAACGGTTTTTGGTTTGGATACGTTGGATCAACATCCCCTATATACTTCCTGATGAGCTCAGTCACCAAGTCAGTGTATACGTCAATGTTATTCTCAGAGGCAACCCATAACATATCTCAGTCCTCGTGATCAAAACAGTCTTGAAGCATATATTCCGATTGGTCAGAACAACGTTGAACAGTCCTTACCACGGGAACTTCCTATTTAAGTTACGGCCTATAGGAATGGAGGAGCAGAATGGAGGCGTGATCTGGTTTGCCAAAGGGAGGGCGGGGGAGAGCCTTGTAGCCGTCCCGGAAGGTGGAGTAGCAATGGTCAAGAGTTCTCGATGAGCGAGTAGCACAGGAGATGTGTTGATAAAACTTCAGTAACGTTTTCCCCAAATTTGATTTATTGAATTCCTCAGGATATGCGGTTTCCAGTTTGCACAAAGCCCAGTGTAGTTCCTTGAGAGCTGTCGCGGTGTCGGCTTGAAGGGCAATCTACACTGCCGTGAGGTAATGCAGTCGGCATTTGATAGTGAGGTATTCCAAATCGGGAGGACAAAAGGACTTAAGTTCCTGTACATTACCACAATCACACCATGAGTAGTTTATCATGAAACATACACCTTCGCATTTCTTTTTCCCGGAGAGTTCTTTCTTCCTGTCTGCGCTATATACAGAGAAAGTTTATCCGGAAAGAGCCATGATTCTGTGAAACAGATGTCTCTCTGGAAGGAGATCCTCGCCCTGAGCTTGTCTTCTTTGTTGTCCAGGGAATTAACATTGGCAAGTAATATACTCGGAAGTGGTGGATGGTCTGCACACCTCCTGAGTTGGAATTGAAGTCCACTCCGTATTCTTGGAGCAGCCCCTGGGATGAGTGGAAATGCCTCGTGGTGTACGAACAAAGAATCCAATTCAGGAGAGTCGCATTTCTGGTAGAAATGCTGGTGAAGGACTGCCGAACGAATATCCAAAACATATTTTCGGCTGTGGGTAATAATATGTTCTGAGCAAATAACGTAAGAAATAACACACACACAAAAAATATACTGCAAAGTTGGCTGTTGGCGCCATCATGCTCCCCTAAAACTGTAGACGGGTGGGGTGATTACCAAGAAAACCGATGCATGTGCAACTACGAGGTGAAACAGACAGGGTTGGTTTACAATCAAAGGATTATTGACAACATGTAAGCTATATTTTGTCTGCAAATGTCATGTGACCTTTTTGTTGTTGTTGTTGAAAACATAAATACATATACCCAATAAGCACGTGTTTGTCTTTTAAATACATTGTTACAATGCTGAGAGTTTCCTTTTGCGAGGGTGGAGACTTCGCAAACCGGAACTCCCAATTTCGAACACATATGGACCCAGAACTTAGTCACGCAGCTGACCAAATTCCTCATGATTTTAGTTCTGGGTTAACCTAGATTAGACTGCTCTAAGCATTGTCGGACTCTAAACATTATTTTACTCAGCATAGAGTGTGTCTGAAGTTACACATCACACATTTAGAACAGTGTGATTATTTTGGAATATATTTTCTTAAACATCTTCTGTATTGTGTGCTTATTGTTAAACCATTGATTTGTTCTAGGGGGCATTTTGAGACCTTTCGGAGCATCAGGTACTGCTGGAATATCTACCAATGGCATGTCCATCTTTTTGTGAGAAATTACACTGGTCACTCAAAACATTTATAAAGTATTTATAAAGTATAAATTGCCAACACTTTAGATGAGGCCACACAAAAATACTTAAGTAAAAATTAATAAATGGTTTATAAGGACGTATTTTAAGCTTCTTATCAATTCTCTAATGAATTATCATTATTAAATAAATACTTTAAAAGTTGTGGTAGTAATGAAAAATACATGATGAATAAACTTTACTAAACCATTATAAATGCTTTATTGCGTGGAGTTATTACAAAGTGCTACCAATATACTGTATCTTCAAACACCTCTTATTAAATCTCTCTCCATATGCACCCTCTCTCATTCTTTATTTTTCAACTCTCTTTCTGTCCCCTCTCTCTTCCCCTCTTCTACATTTTTTTGCTTCCATTTTCATCTTCTCTCCTGCCATTTTTTAAATGTGGATTCCATTAAAATTGCTGTCTCATAGCACAACAAGAAATGGAGCAATTTACGCTGTGAGAGTCTGATGATGTTGCGCATAAATATGTCCGGCCGAGAGGGTAATTACCATCTGAAAATGTCCCCCATTCCTCTCCTCTGTTCTCCTCTGTTCTCCTCTGTTCTCCTCTGCTCTGCTCTCCTCTGCTCTCTCCTTGGCTGAAGAGCGTTTCTCAGGCACTACTGGGTCTATTTTCATTCACTCTCTTCCTCTCTCTCTCTCTCTCTCTCTCTCTGAGTGCTGGAAATGGCCCTCCTAGAGAAAATAAATGACCCAAATCACCCCTTCAGTCCATCTCCCTCTCTCCCCTATACTGTGACTTGCTCTGAAGCACAACCACAACACAAGCAACGTTCAGAGCTACAAATGGCCTCAGAATGCACCAATGTAGCAGGGTGAGTATCTGGTCTCAACGCTTGTTGTTGGGTGTGAATAATCTAAGAAACCACTCCTGATCAACCAAACCTGGGTGCTTTTTGATGGAATATATGCTTTTGGAGATGGATCATTGTAGATAACGGTGGTAGAATATCCCACTGTATATAGTCAACAGACAATTGGCCAGAAATAATGGTATCACTTTACTCCAGCTGATTAGAAAATCAATTGAATATAATTCAGTGAAGGGTGGAGGGAGAGGGATCCTGCCAAGACAGGGGTGGTGTGAGAACTGTTTTAGAGGGGTTTGGAGGGTTTGCTGGCCTTGATTTAGACCCTGCGTGTGTGTGTGTATGTATGTGCATGTGCGTGCATGCACACACGTGCGTGTGTGTGCAGGCACGTTAATGTGTGTGCTCACATCGGTGTTTGTGCATACATCAGTGTGTGCGTGTTTGTGTGTGTTTGAGCGTCCTTCAATGTGTGTGTGCGTGCGCGTAGGTGTGTGTATGTGTGAGTGCGTGTGTGTAGTGAGCAGTAGGTCTGGTCATTAACAGTGTCCTTATTGGCTGCGTTCCCTAATGACTCTGGGCTGATAGCTTTTATTTCCTCATCTCCACTTCCTGTAATGACTTTACAACGTGCTCAAGGTCAACATGTGGATTTTGATAAATTAAACTGTTTGGCTCCCCCTTTCTCGAGCTCCAAACTAAAGTTTCTCATAATGTATATGAATGCCCTGTAGGATTGCTTGATTAAATCCATTCATTTTGGACATGGGACGTGAAATTTCCATTCAAATTGATTTAATGCTAATGTCTGTGGTGTGGCTGTGCAGAGTGTAATATGGGGAATGGAAAGAACTGGCGCTGATTATTGAAGGGAGCCTCACCCAGTCATGGGTTAAACATGGAGGACAAAGTGAATACATGCAGCAGCCAGCCAGTCATTATGATACTGACTGGGAACAGATATATAATGGATTCTCATCACCCAATTAAATTTATCCATTTAGTCAAACATGCACCCAGTCAGACTAGTCAACCGTATCCAGGTCAGGCTCTGGCGGCACACAGAGAAGTTCATTGTCTTGTATTGTATTGTATTGTGGTACAGTGATGACAGTGGGTTATGGAGGACAACTGCTGGAAAGACATTCAAAGACATCATGGAGTTTTTGGTGAGGAGAGACAGTGAGT
The DNA here is from genome assembly GCF_964263955.1 of Coregonus lavaretus. Taxonomy (NCBI): domain Eukaryota; kingdom Metazoa; phylum Chordata; class Actinopteri; order Salmoniformes; family Salmonidae; genus Coregonus; species Coregonus lavaretus. Next base: position 24,409,581 of record NC_140016.1, on the reverse strand, counting down.
AAAAGTATGGTTATTTGATTCATTATACAATAATGCCGAAGATTATGATGATTTGTGAAGATGATGATGATTATTTTGATGATAGTTTGATTTACAGTGGTGATACATCCAAAGTCAACACACTACCACACAACTCTTGTTTCTAAGACGCAAGTTCTGCTCAGGCAGCATGACTGACAAACAGGCAGGGAGGTAGAACTGTAGTGGTAGAGTGGTAGAACTGTAGAGTGGTAGAGAGGTAGAGTGGTGATGTTTTGCCACTCCTCCCATCCAGCTCTTCCTTCCCTCCTCCTCCCTCCTCCCCTCCTGTCCTCCCCTGGGGGAGACCCACTCCATTAGCCTTAAATATTCAGCTTTTCTCTCTCTTTTTTATTCCCCGACTCTCTCTGACCTCCCACAGTCAAGACAGCCAATTATTTTCACTTTACACCCGTATAAAGCATTGGGTGCAGCTGTGGTCAGACAAGGGCAGGAAGGACAGAGGCACTGGGCGTGTGTGTGTGTGCACATTTACAGTGTACACACTTATGTCCTAGCATGGTGGCTACAGTATGTTACACTGTATCTCAAGATAAACAACAAACATATCATCAGATGTGCTTTGTTGTTTTAAGCTGTCTTTGAGAAACCATTGAACGTCTCTGTGCTATAGACTCAGCAATTTGAGGCATTGGAATGATCCACATTGTAAATTCATTACTCTGTAACTACTCACAGTCTCACCATTGTCTGCAGTACGTCTGTGTTCATAATTGTATACATGTTGCGGCAAATTAGAGCAGATTCCTTTTTCGCCCATGCAGCAATCAAAGAGAATGGTGAATGTTTCTCCCTGATATTCTCAGAGCACAGCTCATAATTAAACACAGGACAGACACATTGAGTTCCTCAGTGGTTGGTCTCCAAGACCGCATTGAACAATACCTTCAAAATGGAGAAGAAATTGTGATTTTTTTATAGCAATGACCTGCATTTGGATCAAACACATTGAGCTAATCAAAGCCTTCCATGAGAACAGTGGCTCTGCACAGAATCAGAATGAAAGAGAGAAACTCAAAGCCCTCAATTTATTTCACTCTCATCCAGCTAATTTAAGTCCTGTACATTCTGCAATATAAAGCTTCCGATTATTTATTTTTCCTTTCGCAGTCTACTTGTTGTGTGTGTGTGTGTGTGTGTGTGTGTGTGTGTGTGTGTGTGTGTGTGTGTGTGTGTGTGTGTGTGTGTGTGTGTGTGTACGCATGTACGTGTATGTGAGTATGTTTGTATGTTTGTGGACGAGCAGATGCAGAGGGCAATAGCTTCAGGTTCTTAAATCTGTTGTGGAGATAATGTGACAACAGTGAGATAGTGTGTGGTGTGTGTGTGTATGTATGTATGTGTGTGTGTGTGTGTGTGTGTGTGTGTGTAGGTGTGAGATTGAATGTGTGTGTGAGCGTGTGGTGTGTGTGTGTGTATTTATGTGTGTGTCTGAGCATCCATGTGTGTGTATGAATGTCGTAGCGTGTGTATGTGTGTCGGAACGTGTGTGTGTGTGTGTGTGTGTGTGTGTGTGTGTGTGTGTGTGTGTATATATATACACTGTATGTATATTTTCTGTTGTATTTTTTGACTTTATGTTTTTTTACCCCATATGTAACTCTGTGTTGTTGTTTTTATCGCACTGCTTTGCTCTATCTTGGCCAGGTCGCAGTTGTAAATGAGAACTTGTTCTCAACTGGCTTACCTGGTTAAATAAAGGTGAAATAAATAAAAATAATAATAATGCCTGAGCATCCATGTCTGTGTGTGGGTGTAGGAAATATGCTGACAGCAGCATTTCTCCTCTCAGCTGACTAGATGTGGGGTCCCTCTCTCCTCTTCGTTAGATCACAACCTGTGTACAGAATGGCTGCTCTAATACACCCTGGACACAGTCTAAGTGCTGAGATTTAATAACACAGAGCCATCATTTAAGAAGCACCGGTAGAGAGGAGAACACAAATCACCATGGAGACGCCTCAGCTGAGGAGCGGATGGAGAGAAGGGCAGCGGAGAGATAAATCACATAGAGGGAGGGAGGAGAGAGAAAAAAAGATTGGGGTAGAGAAGTAAGGAACAGGACAGGTTGCCAGTGACAGGCCATGCAGGGCTTCAGTGTGCAGGGGAGGTCATTCCCATAACCTAAGAGAAGCCAATCTACACAGCCACAGGTGTCATCCCGTGTTTCCCTCTTTCCCTGAGAGGCATGATGTTAGCAGCTCTTGTTTCCGCTCTCTGCCTTGTCTCTCGACACTAGTCATAGTCCACTCAAACTTTTTTTCTTTTTATCAGACTTTGATGTCTAGTCGTGTCAACAGGGTGTCCTTGGGAGTGTTTTGTGATATGTTTGAGTAGAGATGGGGCAAAATGAACAGTACCCTGTCCCTGTGTGTCGGGGCTGGTGTGAGTCTATCAGTTGGACGGTGTTTGATCAG
>NC_140016.1:24373948-24406925 GCF_964263955.1 Coregonus lavaretus | reverse complement strand
AATCAATTAAAGCTGCTAGTCGGTGTTCAGAAACTAGGGTTATTGGAAAGTAAGTGGCTAAATCCTGCTACATGCTGGTAATGTGCTGTGCTGTTGCATTTCAGTCCATGTTCAGTTCCATTATGTTCCTGTTCTTGTTCCGTTCCATTATAAGACATCCTTTTAGCATCCTGAGTTGTGTTCTGAATTCTACTTCATGGCTTTGTGTTGCTGCTTTTTGTCAGTTACAACAAAGCACCTTGACTACATCCCCTGCATTCTAGAAAATTACACTCCAAACATTACAACAGAATGCCCACAGCTCCACTTCACATTCTCCTACTGTGTGTCACAATAATTGTTCTTTCTCTATATTCGTCATCACTATTGTGGAGGTAGCCTACAGTAAGTGCAGAGAGTTTGAATGTGAAGTGCACCCATGGTGCAGGGTAATGGGGTGAAGTGTAGGAGGGTTGAGGTTGAGAGGGGGGTAGAGAGGTGGAGGGTTGGGGTTGAGTGCAGGCTAAGTTGATGTCCAGGCCAGATGGCGCTCGTGGCGTAGAGCATATGCCCCGTACCACACGGCTGCCGTCACATCTGCCACATGGTCGTCTAGTGGACATGTCTCTGGGGTCACGTGTGTCACATGCGCCAGGACACGGGTGATCATGACTTCTCATGTCCGTCAAATGAGAGGCCATCAGACCAGCACCACCCCACTGAGAGAGAGAGAGAGAGAGAGAGAGAGAGAGAGAGAGAGAGAGAGAGAGAGAGAGAGAGAGAGAGAGAGAGAGGAGAGAAAGGGGCAACAGAGGGAAAAGAGATTGTAAGAAAAGACAGACAAAGTATCCATATCTCTATAATTATAACAATAATGGAAACTGTTCTAGTGTGGTATGTGATGATTGTGAAGCTATGAAAATGAAATAAAAACATAATTACTCAATGTGTGGCCACCTCTCACAACGCTTCCTTACAGCAGCAATATCCTCATGTCATATGACAGATCTGAATGGTAGAGTGTCGTAGGTGCTAAAAAAGTTTCCAAATGAGACCACAATGCACTTTAGCGTCGTCGATCGGAGCTCATTTCCAAAAGCAGGAGTGATTTGAGTCTATGGAAGGTCACATTGGCGTGCTGTTCTACTTTCCTGACACAATTAAACATGTTATGGAGGCTGAGCTAAAAAACTGGCCACATTTCCCGAGATACACTTCTCTTTCTTTCCCTTTATCAAATGGGCCGAACTGCATTACAAAGTCATTAAAAAAGAAAATGGCTCAGAACAAACTGATAACATCTCTCTGTGAAAGGAAGAGAGAGCAAGAAGGGGGAGAAAGACAAAAAATATATAGTTTGTTCTCTTTTCCTCATGAATTCCTATTAAAACCCAATACTCTAGAATTTTTGTTAGGGGGAGGGGTGTTGAAGTTCAATGGAAGCAATAATGTGCTAAGGGAGAGTGGACTTTCACAGAATTTCAAAGTCAACGTAAAGTAATGGGGACTGTAAAACACTGCTGCCATTAGCACTCTATCACACACACCCACAAGCGAACCACACACACGCATACACACACACACGCACGCAAGCACGCACACACACACACACACACACACACACACACACACACACACACACACACACACACACACACACACACACACACACACACACACACACACACACACACACACACACACACACACACACACACACACACACACACACAACCATGCTCAGAGACAATTACACACACACAAACACACAGGTCGGTTCATCCCTGTCATGGCGGACCCGGGATTCAAATCTAGTAATCTTGATTTAATTTAATTTTTCTCATTTATGCACCAAAGCTTCGTAGCTTCCACAGTCACTGCAGTAGCTGTCTTGTAGGGTACAAGTTTGATCCAACCGTAAATATACAGTATTGGCTGGAATGAGATGTGGCAGTCAATTCCATCATTATCGCGAGTGAGAGCCCTTACTGCAATGTTTTGTCGCTGTGAAGCTAGAGTTGTATTGTCCTCTCTGTCCCTCTCTTTCTTTCTGACTTCCTCTCTGCTTCTCTCTTTCTGCTTCTCTCTTTCTGCTTCTCTCTTTCTGCTTCTCTGTCTCTCCCAGCCTCTGTTCAGAGGCTCAACTCCAGTCGACTGAAACTGAGGACCACAGATCTTCCTTCAGTGACTCCCCCTCTTGAAAGCCTGCTTGTCTTCATCCATAAATGCCAAGCAACCTCTTTGTTGTCTCAGAAGAAAGGGACAGGCGGAGATAGAGACTACAGATATAGTCTTCCCCTCGTTTCTCCTCCCCCTGTTACTTCCCTCTCTTCTCTCACTTTGTGTAACTAATGGTTTCATTTTTGCCCTGTGTATCCTCTGCTATCTGGTCATTACACAAACTTTGGAGAACAGGGAAGCCTTCCACAGATAAGGCCGCCATTGATTTATCTCGCCGCTAGATAGTTAGATAGCTATCGGCGCGGGCCACGATGTTAATTAGCCTATCGATTGAGCGGGACGCCTGCATGTTAATCAGCTGGTACTCCACTTGTCGCTGGCCATGCTCCGCTCCAGATGCCGTTCTCTCTCTGTAAAGCCCCACAATGCCACTGTATCCTCCAGGACAAACACACAGCGGGGACAGGGAGAGTCAGGAGGACAAGAGCACACCAGGGACACACTGATAAGAGAAGAGATTCTAATCACACACACAGACACACACATGTACATCACACACATGCATGCGCATGCACGCACGCACACACATACACATACACACGCTACCGTACCTATCGAATTAGTATGTGGGCTATAACTATGCCCTTTACAAAATGGATAAACATCTTTACAAACTCTTATGGGAGAGGGGCCAATGAAAAGTCTGAGCAGAGTATTTTTACAGTAGATTATATAAATCAAGGATACAAACAACAAACAAATGTCATGACAAATATATGTTAGTTTTAACAAATACACACACAGGCCCATATGGATTATAATTAATGGACATTTTTGTAGGGGTTGATACGTTTTTCATTACGGCAAATCAAGTCAGAAATGTCAAAGTGGAAATTACAAACTATCGAAGGCTTTTTAAAACACAAATACTATGCAAGTTTGCATTTCCTGCTTTGCAGGAACATTTTCTGCAATAAAATAGTGATCAAATTAAGATCCTACATCTGTACACACTGTCTCCTTGGCTAATTTGTCTTGTGGTCTGTTGTATAAAGATATACAGATAATTTGCCTAAATGTATTAGAGCAAATTAACCTGGTTTTATACTGCAGGACTCTGGGGAGAGTGTGTGTTGCTGCCTAATTTAGCCTACTGGCAAACAGTATCAATTAAATGATGCTATTCCATCTCTACAGAATACAGTGTGTTTGATAACAGAGATGCAACACATGCTGTAGAATAACCAGCACTAATGATCAGTCAGTTATGTTATTGAGTGAGCCTTTTACAGAAGGGTCAAATCCAAATATCCACAATTCTGAGCTGTACAACACAATATAAACATGAGTTAACCACATATTTCATGAAATTGTGTTTTTCCCACATACAGTGCTATGAAAAAGTATTTGCCCCCTTTCTAATTTTCTCAACTTTTGCATATTTGTGATACTGAATGTTTTCAGATCTTCAACCAAAACCTAATATTAGATAAAGATATTATTAGATAAGTGAACAAATAACACAACAATTACATATTTATTTGATTTATTTCATAAACAAAGTTATGCAACACCTAATTCCCCTGTGTGAAAAAGTAATTGCCCCCTTACACTCAATAACTGGTTGTGCCACCTTTAGCTGCAATGACTCCAACCAAATGCTTCCTGTAGTTGTTGATCAGTCTCTCACGTCGCTGTGGAGGAATTTTGGCCCACTCTTCCATGCAGAACTGCTTTAACTCAGTGACGTGTGGGTTTTCAAGCATGAACTGCTCGTTTCAAGTCTTGCCACAACATCTCAATTGGGATTAGGTCTGGACTTTGACTAGGCCATTCCAAAACTACCAATTTGTTGCTTTTTAGCTATTTTCATGTAGACTTGATTGTGTGTTTTGGATCGTTGTCTTGCTGCATGACCCAGCTGCACTTTAGCTTCAGCTCACAGACGGATGGTCTGACATTCTCCTGTAGAATTCTCTGATACAGAGCAGAATTCATGGTTCCTTCTATTAAGGCAAGTCGTCCAGGTCCTGAGGCAGCAAAGCATCCCCAAACCATCACACCACCACCACCACCATGCTTGACCTTTGGTATGATATTCTTACTGTGGAATGCAGAGTTTGGTTTTCGGAAGGCATAATGGGACCCATCTCGTCCAAAAAGTTGACTCAAGTTTGCCAAAAAGCACCTGGATGATCATCAAGACTCTTGGAAGAACGTTCTATGGACAGATTATTCAAAAGTATAACTTTTTGGACGACATGGTTCCAGTAATGCCTAGCGAAAACCAAACTCTGCATTCCACAGTAAGAATATCATACCAAAGGTCAAGCATGGTGGTGGTGGTGGTGTGATGGTTTGGGGATGCTTTGCTGCCTCAGGACCTGGACTACTTGCCTTAATAGAAGGAACCATGAATTCTGCTCTATATCAGAGAATTATACAGGAGAATGTCAGACCATCCGTCTGTGAGCTGAAGCTGAAGCTGAAGCGCAGCTGGGTCATGCAGCAAGACAATGATCCAAAACACACAATCAAGTCTACATGAAAATTGCTAAAAAGCAACAAATTGGAAGTTTTGGAATGGCCTAGTAAAAGTCCAGACCTAATCCCAATTGAGATGTTGTGGCAGGACTTGAAACGAGCAGTTCATGCTTGAAAACCCACACGTCATTGAGTTAAAGCAGTTCTGCATGGAAGAGTGGGCCAAAATTCCTCCACAGCGACGTGAGAGACTGATCAACAACTACAGGAAGCATTTGGTTGGAGTCATTGCAGCTAAAGGTGGCACAACCAGTTATTGAGTGTAAGGGGGCAATTACTTTTTCACACAGGGGAATTGGGTGTTGCATAACTTTGTTTATGAAATAAATATGTAATTTTTTTGTTATTTGTTCACTTATGTTCCCTTTATCTAATATTAGGTTTTGGTTGAAGATCTGATAACATTCAGTATCACAAATATGCAAAATTAGAAAGGGGGCAAATACTTTTTCATAGCACTGTATATCTGTAGAACAGAGGCTCTGGGTGGGTGGTGGGATGTGGTATAGGGGGTGGGAGGGTGGTGTGGTGGTGTGTACAGTGAGAGGAATGGGGAGCCATCCGTTACTTCCAGGCCTGAAGGTTAGAGCAGGGAGAATTACAGACATGCTGTTCAGACATCACGGTGCTCAGTGGAAAACTCCAAGGTCCCTTTTCCTCCCCCTCCCCTCCCCTCCCCCTCCCGCCCTCCATAGCTCGGCCCGACCACCCTGAACATGAAATACATGACAGGCTCGGCCTGACATATCGCAGGGTGGCGTACCATCTGGCCCTACGGCTCCAACGGCCCTCTGGGATACCGATTCAGAATTTATCGGCCCCACATCACCACATAACACCCCCCCCCTCTCCCCTGCTCCACTCCCCTCAGCACTACCTCCGCTACACCCCGCTGACTTTCACCCCAATGCTCAATACTCAACTAGCTTTTCCCCTTTATAATGTAGAGATTTTTATTTTAAAAAATGTTTCAGTTTTCTCCTTTTTCATCATTCATGGACCTTGCCAAGGTCGTGAGAAAGCGACAAGAGAGTCTGTTCTCACTTTCCTGACTGGGTGGATAAAGGTTAACATCGACTAACACAAGTTAATGATTACACCGTGGAACGGAAACATAACTCAAAATGAATCCTTCCCTATTAGACTGGGACTGAAGAGCGGGGATCTTGTTGAGACAAATGGAGTCATGAATCCTGCCATTACCATACAGTGGACTGGAACTGAACATGTACGAAGCAGACCTATACTTTCCAGTCCAATAACAACTATTACCAATAGAGTTATTGATACCCCCTTGTATATCTTGAAGAAGTGGACAGATCTAAGCAATATAGTAATACCTTTACCTAGCCTACCAATTAATATATTGCTTAGTTACACTGCCATTTCACAGTTCCTACCTGCAGTGAGAGGACAACATAAGGAGAGGGCAGTCTACCCATTAGTATTCCAGAGATAGTGAATAGGAGTAGCATGTAGCTACTAGGGTGGCTTTAAACATATCTCAGCAGCTCCTTTAAAAATAGATTATTTCATCATGGTATTCCTTCTGGTACTTACTGTGGCATGTTCCCGAGTAGCATTGATACCATTAATGTATTCAGCCATCCCAGATTACTTCTATCCTGAGAGAGATCTCAGCTAGAGACTGTAATGATGTGGTTATAATGCGGAACACTGATAGAGAGCATACAGTCAGAGTTCCGCTCCCAATAATTGGCTTGTCCATCGATAACCTTTCATGTGACATTTCTGACACCGTGCTTTGGAAGTTTCTCTAGTTAGTGGAGACTTTAGTGGTGGTTCATGTCTGAGATGTTGAATGTTATCAGATCTATGGAGTGCAAATATGAGCATGTGTGTACGGGCACACACACTCACTTGAACGAGCGCACGCACACGCATGGCTGTAAGTAAGCCGGGTCGTGATCCTAAATCGGAGTATGAAAGGAAATGTCTGACATGTGTTATTACCCTTCCTTTGTGAGTCAGAACTGGGTTAAGAGGGATGTATTAAAATCACTTTAGGAGGGCGGTAGATTGATATTCTGTTCAGAGTAACACAATGGACCGTCTCCTTCCCTCCCTCTCTCCCTCCCTCTCTCCGTCACCCTTATCAGTGGTCTCTCTCTCTATCCCTTTAAGTTCATTCCTTTTTTAAAATCCTTTTTACTTTGACTTACTCTTAATTCCTCCCATCCTTGCGTTCTGTCGTCAAGTCCCAGCAGGGTCTGCCCAGCTGCTTTACTCACAGTGGCAGCTAGCTAGTGTCCTCCTGGTGAGAATGTTTTTTATTTTGAATGTGTGTGTGTGCCTCGTGTAGAAGAATAAATCATAAAAAAAAATAAAGCGACTGACTTTCTTACACCTTACATCTTGTAATGCCACAAGGACAGTCAAAGGCATCCTGTTTTTCCAGCGAGCAGTGTGATCGACAGTGCAGTCTGCTCTCTCCCTCGCTCCCTTTTTAATCCCCTCCAGCTCTCTCTCAGTCTTACTTTATGGTAAAATAAAAAAGCTTCTTTCTCTGTTTTTCAGGAGGAACTTACATTTCTGATGTCATTCCCATGAATATTTGGTAATATCAGTGTCTTTGAACCGGTTTGCTTTCTAACTGTTTGGCTTGTCGCTGCTTACCTGTAAGGTTAAAACAGGTGTCTATCTCTCAACAGCAGGTTTCTATAAAAAGCTACTGTACCGTGTTCTAATTCTTTATAGATTGTTTCTAAATCACAGACGAATGGCCTGCTATTTAGGTGAGTCTGTGTTTAGTCTCTGTGATATCTTAAAACAAACACAACACTATAGGTCATGCAATGACTGTGTGCAACTTTTAAAAGTTCATTTCAATGTCAAACATAATTTGAATTCACCCCTCCACGGCCATCGTTTGACCCCCACTGAGTCCCCTGGTGAAATGCTATCAAGTATGCAAAATATCAAATTAAATAACAAACGAGTTGTTTTTTAATAGAAAACAGAGTACAGAGAAAAACATGTCGTCCCTCCACCTGGGTTTGTGACACCTAGCCACCTGCGTGTCTGAAACACACTTTATTTCCTCTAATTTGGCTTCATGAGCTGAATATGTAAAAAGAAAAGTGGCGGTAGGGTCTCTACCGTTGACACACACACAGACGCACACATGCACACGCATACAGTACCAGTCAAAAGTTTGGACACACCTACTCATTCAAGGGTTTTTCTTTATTTTTACTATTGTCTACATTGTAGAATAATAGTGAATACATCAAAACTATGAAATAACACATATGGAATCATGTAGTAACCAAAAAAGTGTTAAACAAATCAACGTATATTTTATTTTTGAGATTCTTCAAATAGCCACCCTTTGCCTTGATGACAGCTTGCACACTCTTGGCATTCTCTCAACAAGCTTCATGAGGTAGTCACCTGGAATGCATTTCAATTAACAGGTGTGCCATGTTAAAAGTTAATTTGTGGAATTTTTTTCCTTCTTAATGCGTTTGAGCCAATCAGTTGTGTTGTGACACGGTAGAGGGGGGTATACAGACGATAGCCCTATATGAGTAAAAGACTGCTCAAATAAGCAAAGAGAAACGACAGTCCATCATTACTTTAAGACATGAAGGTCAGTCAATACGGAACATTTCAATAACTTTGAAAGTTTCTTCAACTGCAGTCGCAAAAACCATCAAGAACTATGATGAAACTGGCTCTCATGAGGAATGGAAGACCCAGAGTTACCTCTGCTGCCGAGGATAAGTTCATTAGAGTTACCAGCCTCAGAAATGTCAGCCCAAATAAATGCTTCACAGAGTTCAAGTCACAGACACATCTCAACATCAACTGTTCAGAGGGGACTGTGTGAATCAGGCCGTCGTGGTTGAATTGCTGCAAAGAAACCAATACTAAAGGATACCAATAATGAGAAGAGACCTGCTTGGGCCAAGAAACACGAGCAATTGACATTGCTTTGGTCTGGAGTCCAAATCTGAGTTTTTCGTTCCAACCGCCGTGTCTTTGTGAGACACGGTGTGGGTGAACGGATGATCTCCGCATGTGTAGTTCCCACCGTCAAGCATGGAGGAGGAGGCGTTATGGTGTGGGGGTGCTTTGCTGGTGACATTGTCTGTGATTTATTTAGAATTCAAGGCACACTTAACCAGCATGGCTACCATTGCATTCTGCAGCGATACGCCATCCCATCTGGTTTGGGCTTAGTGGGACTATCATTTGTTTTTCAACAGGACAATGACCCAACACACCTCATTGTTATTTTATTACTTTGGTAAGAGTTTTATAAAAGCAATAAGTCACGTCGGGCCGAACAATGGCATTTACCTGTGAATGCATTCATGATACTGTACTGCCTCGCGTGCCTTATTGCTTAACATAATCTTTGTAGTGGAGAAAAGTAATAATCAGAATCTCCCCTAAAACGTTTTGTCTCGGTGATCATGAGCTCAGATAATGTCCTCAGCAGCACAATGCATGTGTTTGTGTGTGCATAATACGTGCAAGCATGTGCAAGCCAGAGACCAGTGTGCGCGGGTGTGAGTCTATGCAGTATTGACAGAAGCACTTCTCCCAGCAGTGGAGATGTCAGTGCTTAAACTAATCATTTAGTTTAAGCCATGTCTCAGTCTGGGGAAGTCAGTAACTCTGGCCTTACAACACTGTGTTGGTTCAGTGGTAATTAGCCGTCTGCTCCCTTCACCACCTCTCTCTTATTTAGTGAATGAAAAGTTCCTCAATGACAAATTATCCATAAACTAGCAGTCACATTTACATGTATTTAAGGTACTCCACAAAAAGAGAGAATTTTATTGATTTCAATCTCTACAGAGCAGTAATTTCCAAAGCTACTTTGCTCAAGTACATTTTACATTTTAGTCATTTAGCAGACGCTCTTATCCAGAGCGACTTACAGTTAGTGAGTGCATACATATTTTTTGTTTTTTCATACTGGCCCCCCGTGGGAAACGAACCCACAACCCTGGCGTTGCAAGCGCCATGCTCTACAAACTGAGCTACAGGGATACTGTCATTTGATAACTTAATAATAATAATAACTTGAGTGGGTGCGCTTGAATCAAGTGGATAACTTAGAGGAAGTTTTTCCATTATTTAGCATTTTTTCGGTCTCCCTCCCCCCTGCGCCATGACTGTCTGTCAGAGGGAGCGGGTACAGTATGGTTCCTCCACTACCACTCTAGCCACACCTGGGGCAGTCAATCCTGCTGCCGTCACTCTTTCACACCTGGACCTGTCACTACAAATGGCTGTGTGTCTGTAACTGTCGCTGTACAGGGGGCCCATCTAAATCCATAGCATACCACCACGTCGCTCTCTTCTCGCTATCCTAGCCACAGGCCTAACAGCTGCTACAGTCTGGGGTGGATGGGTTTAGATTAATGACTAGACTTTGATTTAAGGTCACCTGATGAGCTGGATGCAGGTAAAGTTATGTTTCAAAGTAGCTTGTGTCTAGACTTTTACAAAAAGTATGCTCTTATCAAACAAGAGTGCATGTCCTTACCTAAAAAAAAAAAAAAAGCTGCCCTTTTAAACCAATAAAAACAAATCTGAACCTATTCTGCGGTTTCACCTGAGGAGAACTAACGGTCCCGATTCTATCACTGTAAGTGACGAAGAGAGAGCGAGAGAGAGAGAGAGGTAAAAACTCCTTCTCCAGAAGCTGATAAACTTGCTCCCCCCTCCCCCTCCATTTATCCCTCCCTTCCAACCCCACAAAAAGAAAAACATCTAAGTCCTCTCTAGAGACTTTGTTAGCAAGTGAAACCTGGAGACAGAGACTGAAGTTTGTTAGCAGTCCATTGCACCCCTAGGGCTGGGGCCTTTCTCATTTAGCCTAAACCCAGGGTGGTGCATCAACACCATGCGTTCCACTCCACTGTATTGCTGACTGTGTGGATGAATGAGGCCGGTAGCTTTCAATTTATTTCCCGACTTCAAGTGCTGTGAGAGTATAGCTTCAATATTCTCCGGGCTAAAATAATTTGAAATCTCAATGATACATTATTCATATCTTTATACTGTGATTCTTCCTTGGAGTGTCATAAAAGATGATAAAAAATGATCTGGCCATTCTGCACTCCATTGAGCAGTCCAATGACTCCGATGTCTCTTTCCACTTTGTATTTGTTTGCTCTGTTATGGATGTATCGGCCCACCTATGGATGGGGTTTCATTTTCTATTGTTGGCATCTGACAATAGTTGATTCCCTATTTGATTCCATATTTGAGGTAGAATGCCAGAGACGTATTAACCTCGACCCTAGAGGCTGACTGATACTGATATACCAGAGCCTTGGTAAACAACTGTTTTTCATTTCAAACATGTTCGATATTGCCCTTTGATTGGAACTGAAATGAGCTAAATAAACAGAAAGCAAACAGACTATTCATAATTGTTTATTGAGAGACGAGTGAGAGAATTTCTATTACCTCTGGCTCCCAATGTATTTGATTAAATTTGTTAAAGCATGACGATACAGTTTGGAGGGAAAGTTAAACTGTGATTACCTTGGGTATGCGTAACTGGTTCTGAAATGAACATGGCCCGATCCCATTGGTTCTTATTTACCTCCAATAATGACATGCTTAAATATGCTTTAAACAGCCAATTTGATGTCTCTGTAGCATTGCTACATCAGATATGAGATGGCCTTATCTGTGCCCCTAAGGGGGGGTATTATACAGGATACATGAGGTAAATAGATGGTGACCCCTCTTTGAGGTGAGAGAGTCTTTCACTAGGGGTTCTATTCAATCCGCATTGTGGAAGTTCAGCTTTACAGAGTGATTGAAATGTAAAGGCAATGCTCCCGTGTTAGCATAGACTGCATTCACGGCAAATGCTGCATATGTGGACTCAATCGGAAATCACCTTTACATTTCTATTGTGCAATCTGTAATGCTTCAGTGATACAGATTGAATAGAGCCCTAGCTCTTGTAACCTCAAGCGCACAATACGTTTCCAAGGACATCAAAACGCCTCTCATTCGCCAGTTGCTATTAGTTTCCTTTTCGTTCCTTTAACATACCAAGTGTTTGGTGTTTTCTCCCTCCCAGCGTTTGTGCCCTTAGTTGTATCAGATTGCGAGGCTTAGTAATCACTTAAACAAAGTTTACTGGAGGATGACTATGGTGTGTCCGGTTGAATGATAAATATTCCCAAACATCTTTCTCATGTGTTCCAATGACCAGCTAAAATCCTGAGTGCTCAGGGGCCTGGTTTGTTTTCTATCACAGATCCACAAAGTAATCATATGATAGATGTACTGTATAGATGGATCTTATGTATAAGATCCTTCATGTAGGCGCACAGTCACATTTAATGAACGTGAGGGTGTCGGACCAGCTAGCGTATGTCCACAAATTTTAATTTCATATTTGTTCCTCTGCACTGTTTTAACTAGATATATTATGTCCCTCTTTATAATTCATCATATGCGCTCAAAAAACCATATTATGACCTTCAGTGCGGAGTATAATGTAGTATAATTTATTTGCAAATGATACTATACATAAAGATTTTAATACATCACACTTATTTTGGCTCGAAGGCAATACCTCATGCATACCTCACACTACAGAAATACAGGTAACACTTTATTTGGATAGTCCATCTGCAGATGCTCTACAGACTATCTACAGACTATCAGTAACATGAACCTAACCCTAACCTTAACCCTAACCTTAACCCTTAACCTAACCCTAACCTTAACCCTTACCCTAACCCTTCTTCTAACTCTAACCCTAACCTTAACCCTTAACCTAACCCTAACCTTAACCCTTACCCTAACCCTTATTCTAACCCTAACCGTAACATTAGCAAGCAGTTGCTTATCAACAGATAGTTTGTTGATAGTATGACCATATGTAGAGCATCTACAGAACAGATGGACTATCCGGACTATCCAAATAAAGTGTGACAGAAATACATGACCTTGTGCACCAGAACATGAGATAACACTAGATGGATTTGATCCCTTTCTTTACACAAGATGAGATTCACATATAGTCAGGTATATTTCTGTTCTATAAATGTCCCTCTGTTGTCTGTACAAAAGTAATGAGATGTTTTTTCTGTCCCTCTTCTCTCACTTGTACAGTGCACAGAGTGAAGGATATACCTTTTCATCCATACCTGTGTCAGTTTCGAGTTGATACATTTACTCAATTTGACACATTCAATAATAAAGAAGGAGGTAAAATTGACTGTGGATAAAAATACATTCTCAGCTCTCAGTGTTGAGATTATATGCTACATGCCAGGTGAGTGAGGCTGAGTGGTAATCAGAATAATAATCATCTTGTCTTTATATGATGGAGACAGATACAATTAAAGATGCATTATGCAGAAATTGCTCCGCCATTTTCTGTTTGCTAAAATCCTAATAGCTTACCTAATTTGTGACAAAACAAGCAAGTATAGTGTAGAGAATCATTGTACCATCTAAACCGCTCTGAAATATATTTTCCATAACCAAAAATATTGTATTTTCAGCTGTTTGAAGCTGGTGTACAAAACCGAAAGTAAAAGACACAAAAACGAAATTTAAGAATGGGAAGCATAGAAATAATGCACACAGAACAGATCTACCCCTTCTTAGACTTGCTTTCAACGCGAATGACAGATCTAGAACTAACATTTCTATGTGCATTTGGTTGGGTCTCCCAAAAAAGTAACATATTGCAGCTTTAAACATTAACACATTACATTTCCAACAGTTATAACTATTGCACCATCATGCTTATTCCCAGCATCCATCCCTGGATGGGCTCTAAAGTGGACTGAGGGAGTATTACAGGTCCAATAGGAACTGATCTGATTAGTGATTCCATTAGATGGCAGTATAGCTTTGTTCTTCTACCTGAACAGGTGGCAGCCAGCCAGCCAGGCAGGCAGGCTGGGGTAACCACCAGACCAAAACAACCACATCCCATAATAGTGTTGAATGTCCACGGCATGGCAACATGCACTGTGGCCCTAAGTTACCATGGCATCCCTGTCGGGGGAGGAGAGGGAGGTGTCATTCTTGAGCAACTGGGGAATCTGGACCTCTTGCTTCAAAGGCGAGGAGGAAGAGCAGGAGGAGGAGGAAGAAGAGGAGGAGGAGGAGGAAGAAGAGGAGGAGGAGGCTGTAAACATCAAAGGCATACTAAACTGAGCTAGGTAATCTGTTCTCATGTGCTGGATTCTGTGGAGAAAAAGAAACAACAACTGCTGTTTTTGCTGCCTTTTTTAACCTGAATAACGTACTGTATTTGGCTCATAATCAATGAGTTTTAGCCAATGCTTGACTGGAGCGTCAACTCACCTGTTTTTTTTTAAATACTTTTTTTATTCCAAGGAATGAATCAGTTTCTTGGTATTGTCAAGAATGAGTATCACTGAAGCCCAGGGGACTTAGAGTTGTGTAATGCTACCTCTGTTTACAGACCCTCAGAAATGCATTACAATGTCCAGTATCAGAGTTGGGACAAAAGGTTGCTATTACTGTGGACCTCTATGGACTCTATCATACAGTATGAGTGATGTACCCTTCTCCCTCTCCTCTCCTCTGCTCCCCTCTGGCCTGTACGTCAGTTACAGTGTGATAGGTACACCTCTCCCAGGATATAGACTGCTTGTCCTCTGCTTAGTGAAGACTCACACACCCCAGAGGGAGCTGCACTGACAGAGCCAAAGAGCAAATGATGACACTAAGGTATAATAAGGATTGGAGGAAGAGGAGAGGAAGGATATAAAAAGAGGAGAGAGATGGAGAGGTGGGGTATCAAATAGAGACGAGGAGAGAGGGAGAGAGAGAGAGAGAGAGAGAGAGAGAGAGAGGGAGAGAGAGAGGGTGAGAGGGTGAGAGGGTGAGAGAGAGAGAGAGAGAGAGAGAGGGTGAGAGAGAGAGAGAGAGAGAGAGAGAGAGAGAGAGAGAGAGAGAGAGAGAGAGAGAGAGAGAGAGAGAGAGAGAGACAGAGAGAGTGAGATGTGACAATAGATCAGAAAGGAGAGAAGTAGATTCCTAGAAAAGAGGATAAAAAGATGAAGACATTTTGTGGGATGGCATGTCAGCATCGAGGAACAATCCACATACATTACCATGTTTGGCTGCTGACTCCAGCTCTCTTCAGCTTATACAAGCACTATTAGGCCTATTTGTAATGTTTGTACCCTTCTCTGGGGCTTCACTAGTGAGGGCAGGGGTGAGAAGAGTATGGTTTTAATGGTTTAATGTTGGGACTCAGGCCCTGCCTGTGTTTGTGTGTGTGTGTGTGTGTGAGTGAGTAAGACCTGTCTGAGTGGGAATTACCATGAGTGAGAGTGTTCCCACACACTCCAGCTGCATTAATAGTGTACTACTGAGTGAGGACGTCTGATTTGTTTTTACTTAGCCTTCTATGACCTAAGCGTCATGACAACCAGAATGGGCCTCCTTGGTCAGACTGACTCGTTCACAACCAACTCCATCCGTCTGTCAACCCACAGAATCAGGACCATACATGGAACATTGACAGTAGATGGTAACTGTACAAGTGGGTTGGACACATTAAACTGATCAAAATCAGGACTTTGCCCCAAGCTAAGAATTTCCATGGTTGTCTACATCTGGGTTCATACATCTTTGAAATGGTATGTTATTTTGAACTTTTAAACCTTCCTGTTTAGCCTGTAAGTCAGGGCTGATTGATGTTTGCATGCAGCTTGTGAAAAACTACAACTTTGTTTGTCAGAACACACACACACTAGGGCCTAGATTAAACAGCCAGGTCACCCGTGATACAAGTTAGTATTCGACTTCCAACCATGTCTAATGACGTTGGGAGATTACGTGGAAACCGGCCACTAGGGGCATGTTATGATGAGTTTCTCCGGTATCAAGTAATTCAGGATGCAAGAGAATAGTTAAACACTTTGATGGAGAGTTGATACATGTATTTAATTTTACGGAACCGGATTCAACATGACAAGCGGCACATGGGTGGCCTATTGTCATTTGAACTCCCCACCGGATTCAACATAGCAAGATACACGTGGGTTGCATCTAACTATTCGAATGAATTACATAGAAAACCTGTCAGTTTATATACTGCTTTGCAAGCTAATTCCATCCAACAGTTGCCAACCATTATTGAGTGTCACTCCTAACCACAATAGTATCACACCATATGGTATCGTCTTGCACCCTAGTCAGGATATTCCATCACATACTCCTTCTAAGATTAGCACAAGTGGCACCCCAGTCTTCCTTGGCACGCATACCTTCTGGCACCCACCAGTGACAGAAATAAATACATGGAATGTCCTCATCCTCAAAATCCTATGCAACACAATATCAAAGACATTAACAAATCCTGTGTAAAAGACGTCATATCAGGGCAACAGTGAGTGCTGTTACCTTCAAGCAGAAGCATCTGCCTCTGATTGCAAAGGTTGTAAGTTCGAATCCAGCGATATAAAGTTTTTTTTTAGATTTTTGTTTTAAGCCTATCCCAAACCTTAACCCTTACCTTGACCATTCAGAGTTCAAGCCTAAGCTTAACCAAAAATTGATGTTTGCAACAACTTCTAAATTTGACATTTGAGAAACATGGATGTATGTCTAATTCTGACGTGAGACTGTGAGAGCTGGTTGAGATTCAATCTGATCAAGCGCATAGCTGATGTTTTGGTGTGTCTGAGGTGTAACTGCGTTGGAGCTGTCAAATCAATGAGCAGCTGCTCTTTGGATCATTGTCACAAAGCCACACCCGTCACACTCGCGTTAGAGGTTCAGAATGAGAAAGTGATGCTCAAATGGAAAATCATTCAACAAAATAATGAGGATTTCGAGGTGTAGATTACATCTCACATTTCAGTGTTTGAACTTGTAAACAAGGCTGCATGGGATTTCTCTCAATGTGACTCCATGCAGCCAATGGCAATGTCTGCTTTAGGTATAATGCCAGGAGCAGCTTGTGGATTTGACAGCTCTAATGCAGTTCCACCTCTGACACGGTCAAAAAAACAACTGCTATGTGGATGTTGGCTAAAGCAGCTCTGTTTGAATTGAGCCCTAAGTCAAGCTGTGCTATTTACTACATGCATTACTCCTATTTAGCAGCAGTGTGTTCTTCTTCACAGATAAATGCTTCCCGTCTATGTGGCTGCTGCTTGTTCCCCAGCAGGCTGGGAAGAGAGAGGAGAAGAGAGATGGCGCCGTGGCTGATATCTGCAGATGAAAGAGGAGACAGAGACAAAACGGCAGCTTCCTTAGCCCCACAGCTCCTTTCTCTACAGCTCCATCCCTCTCCCTCTGTCATCCTGTCACATCCTGTCACGTCCTACCTCTTTCCCTCTCTCTACTCCCTCATTCCCTCTCTGTCTTCCCCTCTCTCTGGCCCTCCCTCTCTTTCCACTTTTCACTCTCCATCTTCACTCTCCCTCTCTCACTGTCTCTCTCTATCTCCTCTCTCTCCTCCCTCTCTTATCAATCAGGAACTCTGAAAACCAGCCAGATGCTCCTGATCCATTATTCAGAGAGATGGGGAATTTCTGCTCCACACACACACACAAACACACACACACACACAAAAGCACACACACACACACACACACACACACACACACACACACACACACACACACACACACACACACACACACACACACACACACACACACACACACGCACGCACGCACACACACACACTGTGCTATTTTGAATATGATGCCTGATTGTGTTCCTACCGATTGCAGACTAACTACTTCATGTGTCCACACATGCATCCGGGTATAGTATTTACAACATTACAGTGCTTTTCCCCTTTTGATTTCACACTCCACAGTAGTGATTGCACATTCAGTGCTGTCTTTCTGATTTTCTCTATTTTTGCATATTTTTGATAATGAATGTTATCAGATCTTCAACCAAAACCTAACATTAGATAAAGGGAACCTGAGTGAACAAATAACAAAAATGGACGGGATGGGTCCCATTATGTCTGGCGAAAACTAAACTGCATTCCACAGTAAGAACCTTATGCCAATGGTCAAACATGGGGGTGGTAGTGTGATGGTTTGGGGATGCTTTGCTGCCTCAGGACCTGGACGACTTGCTCTAATAGAAGGAACCATGAATTCTGCTCTCTATCAGATCATTCTACAGGAGAATGTCAGGCCACCCATCTGTGAGCTGAAGCTGAAGCGCAGCTGGGCAATTACCTTTTCACACAGTGGCATTGGGTGTTGCATAACTTTGTTTATGAAATAAATGAAATAAGTATTTAATTGTTGTGTTATATGTTCACTCAGGTTCCCTTTATCTAATATTATGTTTTGGTTGAAGATCTGATAACATTCAGTATCAAAAATATGCAAAAATAGAGAAAATTAGAAAGGGGCAAATACTTTTTCACAGCACTGTAGATGGGCAATTGCATTTAAATCTGAGCTGAAATCAACAGTCGGGAGCACCTCCAAGCATACATCTTCTTTCTTAGCTCACTGTCCGACCACATAAAGGTTTAGTCATTCTGCATAAACTCTCAACAATACAAGCCGAACAATAGACAACCATTTCTTGGCTCTGTGCATTGGCATCATCTGTGGCTGGTCCATGATTTGAGAGAGGAATGGTATTGTTATTTTGCATTGCATTGATCACAATAGGATGTCAGTGCCAGCAGAGCATTAACTGGCTTTTAAGCAGGATCCATTCCAGGTGAAATAGACAAACAGAATTGGTAATACAGGCATTTGTATGCTGCAGCTCTCCTCCTTTCCATCAAAGGCAAACAAAGCAATTATGTCTAACTGGGACTTGATGGGTTTTATCTTTATGTAGATGCTTATTTTCTGCTGTGAGTAAAAACCCGCACCCTGAGTAATAACCATAGAGAACCATTGTTTTAGTGAACGAGCATTGTTGTATCCAAGCTCTGTCGTAGCCGGCCGCGACCGGGAGACCCATGGGGCGGCGCACAATTGGCCCAGCGTCGTCCAGGGTAGGGGAGGGAATGGCCGGCAGGGGATGTAGCTCAGTTGGTAGAGCATGGCGTTTGCAACGCCAGGGTTGTGGGTTCGATAAAATAATGTATGTGCTAACTGTAAGTCGCTCTGGATAAGAGCGTCTGCTAAATGACTAAAATGTAATGTAAATGTTGTAGAATCACCAAGCATGGTATGGTACTAGGCTACTGTAGCTTTATGAAAGACTGGTATGTAAAGTAGCATTTTAGCCACGCTACCAAACTGGTTAAGTCATCAAACCATGGTATCAGCTGTAGAATTAGGAAACAAAGTGGGGATTTGATTGTTCCGGGTGTGTTTTAATTAGATTGTCAATGGAGGTAATGACTGTATTTAAATGCTTTGATGGGCAGGTGTCATCTTCATAACTATCAGTGATCATATTTGCTTATATGATCAAATAAATAGTCTATAGCAGGGGTCTGCAACAGGTAGATCATAAGCTACCAGTAGCTCACCAATCAAAGTACATGCATTTTTCCAAACTTTCATGAACATAAAGCTTTATCTCACCCATGGTTAGCCACTATTGGCTTAGAAAGCCAAACGCAACACAATATCTGGCAATTAATTTCCAACAATATTGCCCCTGTGTTTGGTGCACATGTTTGTCTATCACTCCATATGTAGCCAGCTATTGATAATAATGATACCCATCTTGTGGGTAGACAGAAAGATTTTCCCAATGAAATGTTAAATGCAAAGAAGGCTTACCTGACAAAACTATAAATCGTGATTATTTGTATTCATTGCTTTGCAAACTCTGCCATGACATCTGCCATGACAGTAGCCCTAACAGCAGAAACATAATTAGACCGAAACATTCCTTTCTTGCTAGATGCACAATTAAAGGGGAACAAAAAATATATATATATGGACTCAGAACATGCATTTTCGTTGTTTCTCTATTAATAAATGTAATATTTAAAGTCAAAAACATACAAAAAAAATAAAACAAACTGGAAGAATAAAACTGAGAAAATAGAGTTTGGGAAAATACAAAATATAATTTTGGGGGCCTGTCATGCCAAATACTGTTTATCAACAATTATTTTTGCAGGTATATTGACAAACACATCTCTTGTATGCCAAGGACCCGGGGACGAGTTGCAGGGTAGAGGAGAAGAGAAAAATGTGCCTATTTGAAAGCTATAAAAAAATGTGTAGCTTGCGAGATGTTTTTTTTATTTAAATAAGCTCTCATGATAGAAAAGGTTGGAGACCCTGGTTTATAGGAACACAACTTATCGAATAGTTCAGCTCATTGAAATCCAAACCTAGAAAAGCATTTGTCCTACTGTTATTTTACATTTGTTTTTCAAATACATTTGTCTGAATGACAAAAACGATCAACGGGTGAATGTTTCAAATGTTTCAAACACTAGTGTAGCCTTGAGTCAATGGAACTTTTTGTTTTCTTTTATGTGGACGTTTTGTTTGTTTTCCTGGCTACATGTTGTGTGCAGCTTTATATATTTTTTTGCATGAAACCCAATCCCTTTTCTAAAGCTACTTAGGGTTTCCCCCCCCCCACTCTGCCTGCTCTTTGTAAAGCAGGACTCTGGCTAAATGCGCTGCACTTGAGCTGCTATCCACTTAACTCCAGCCAAACAAGCCCCAGGAACTGACAAAAGCCAAGAGATTAGACTGCACACTGGCTTACACTGGGCGTTTCAGGGAAAGATCTTATTCAAAAACACACATATGGATTTGTTTATAAACAAACCAGGGGATGTTAAAAATTGATCAGTTTAAATCGGATCTCTTTCCTTCTTCTTTTTTATCACTCATCACTGAGCTCGTTAGATAATGCAGTTTATCCATCGACCTTCTGTCCATCTATTATCTAAAGCAACAGTTTCTAAATCCTTAGGTGGTGAATAAATTACAGTTTGAAAACATAAACACTGAAATGAGATAATGTATCCTCGCATATTTAATATGAAATGTCTTTCCTCTTTGTCCCTGAGGAACATTACAGTAGCCTCATCCTCTGTGTGCACTGGCTGTCATTTACCATGAAAGACCTCCTGTAGCTACAATGCCATGCAGCCCGTCCTTGGACCCAGAGGAGGCTGGTGGAAGGAGCTATAGGAGGACGGGCTCATTGTAATTGCTGGAATGGAATAAATGTAATGGTATCGAACACATCAAACATATGGAAACCACATGTTTGACTCCGTTCCATTAATTCCATTCCATACATTACAATGAGCACATCCTCCTATAGCTCCTGCCTCCAGCCTCCAGCCTCCTCTGTTACGGCACGTTGTGTGTGTTTGTGTGTTGCTACTCCCCCTGACCACCCCATGATGAACGTCTCGTTAAGGGGATTAGGACAGGGACACAGGCGCCTCCTCACCAGCCCAGGCGTGCCCATGTAGTCATCTACAGTCTTGACTTTAGGCATTACACCTTGGTTCAACGGCAGCACTCGCATAACTGGATTATCAACGTCCTACCTTGAGTGGTGTGTTTGTCCGGATAGAAGCATTGGCTGGCCATTAGGTGCAATATGCAAAGAGGGATGTATGTTGGTGTGGGTTGTGGTATTGTAAGATGGGAGATGCTGGGATGGGAGATGGAGATGGCTGTTTGGTGGCGTGAATGAATTGTAAAAAAAATTAAAAAAAATCACATGGAATGTTTAAGGACTTAGCTACATGCCAAAATACAATTGACAGCCAGGGGCTTGTTTAGTAACATAGTTCATTGATTGAAAACAAATTGCAGTGTCTGTATACAATGTTTATAACACCTCATGAATTCAGCGTTCTCTCGCTTGCATAAGATAAAACAACACTAGGCAACGATTATTCCCCCAGTAAAAAGATAATCACACTGATGTGATTCTGTGAATGTGAGTGAGCTCTCGCTCTCTCTAAAAATCATTTGGCCGCTACGAGGGAAAATGTCACTTCCGCTCTTAGAGATAAAATATCAAAATCTGTTGCGGTATTTCCGCTGAATGCCAACCCAACCACTAACCAAGCCAGCACAATGTCTCCCCTGCAAACAACAGCACTAATGCCTGGCAATGCATTGTGTTCAGGCAGCCATTTTGAGGAGGGAAGTATAAGAATGTATCAACTGTCATGACTTGCCTTCAGGGCTGAGGATCAAAGTTGAAGCTAGGCAAAGGTTTGAACACCCCCTCTCCAGTTTTATGACCGGTTGTAAATTCCTTGCAGAAACGTTCTATTCTGTGCCATGCAGTATTGAGGGAATTTCCCTGTGGAACAAAGGAAGTCTTCCCGCCAAGACTCCAACATCCAAAAGTGAACAATGGAACAATATGCCTACTTCAAAGAATGTAGGAAATGGTCGGTGGGGACTTAAAGAACAATCATGTCAAATTCGTTACTATGTTGTGATGTCATTAAAGATGGTGGAACTGTATCTCTGGGGGTGTACACTTTCCAGTTATGAGGTTTGCATCTAATTGTTGTATAAAAGAAATGATTAAGTTTATTAATACTTTTGTGAAGATAACAATATGATTTTAGCATTTAGCATTCTAGATGAGATGATTGTTTTCCATATTGATTTGTTCTCAGTCAGTGGCCATGCCCAAATGAGCACAAACATGATGAAACACCCCCCACAGATGATGCAATCTCTATTGCACTCCACACTGCCCTTTCCCACCTGGACAAGAGGAACACCTACGTGAGAATGCTATTCATTGACTACAGCTCAGCATTCAACACCATAGTGCCCTCTAAGCTCATCACTAAGCTAAGGATCCTGGGACTAAACACCTCCCTCTGCAACTGGATCCTGGACTTCCTGACGGGCCGCCCCCAGGTGGTAAGGGTAGGTAACAACACATCTGCCACACTGATCGTCAACACGGGGGCCCCTCAGGGATGCGTGCTCAGTCCCCTCCTGTACTCCCTGTTCACCCATGACTGCATGGCCAGGCACGACTCCAACACCATCATTAAGTTTGCCGACGACACAACAGTGGTAGGCCTGATCACTGACAAAAATGAGACAGCCTATAGGAAGGAGGTCAGAGACCTGGCCGTGTGGTGCCAGGACAACAACCTCTCCCTCAACGTGACCAAGACAAAGGAGATAATTGTGGACTACAGGAAAAAAAAGAGGACTGAGCACGCCCCCATTCTCATCGACGGGGCTGTAGTGGAACAGGTTGAGAGCTTCAAGTTCCTTGGTGTCCACATCACCAACGAACTATCATGGTCCAAACACACCAAGACAGTCGTGAAGAGGGCACGACAAAGCCTATTCCCCCTCAGGAGACTGAAAAGATTTGGCATGGGTCCTCAGATCCTCAGAAAATTCTACAGCTGCACCATCGAGAGCATCCTGACTGGTTGCATCACCGCCTGGTATGGCAACTGCTTGGCCTCCGACCGCAAGGCACTACAGAGGGTAGTGCGTACGGCCCAGTACATCACTGGGGCCAAGTTTCCTGCCATCCAGGACCTCTATACCAGGCGGTGTCAGAGGAAGGCCCTCAAAATTGTCAAAGACTCCAGCCACCCTAGTCATAGACTGTTCTCTCTGCTACCGCACGGCAAGCGGTACCGGAGTGCCAAGTCTAGGTCCAAAAGACTTCTCAACAGCTTCTACCCCCAAGCCATAAGACTCCTGAACAGCTAATCATGGCTACCCGGACTATTTGCACTGCCCCCCCACCCCATCCTTTTACGCTGCTGCTACTCTGTTAATTATTTATGCATAGTCACTTTAACTCTACCCACATGTACATATTACTTCAACTACCTCAACTAGCCGGTGCCCCCGCACATTGACTCTGCACCGGTACCCCCCTGTATATATAGCCTCCCTACTGTTATTTTATTTTACTTCTGCTCTTTTTTTCTCAACACTTTTTTTGTTGTTGTTTTATTTTTACTTTTTTTTGTTAAAAAGAAATGCACTGTTGGTTAAGGGCTGTAAGTAAACATTTCACTGTAATGTCTGAACCTGTTGTATTCGGCGCATGTGGCCAATAAAATTTGATTTGATTTTCTACTCAATTATAAAACATCTCGTTACGAAATTCACCTCAAACAAAGCAGATTACGGTATAAGCCGGATGTTGCAAATGGTTGAATTTCTACCAGACCATGAGGCGTGAAGCTGAAGCTACACGGCTTAAAATGGTTAGACCAGGAAGCCCCACGGCTTAAAATGGTTGACACTCTACAGACCAGCAGAAGTGAAGCGTAAGCTAAACGTTACAAAATGGTTTAAACTCTACAGACCAGTCATGTATAGTCATCTAGAGAATAATAATAATATGCCATTTAGCAGACGCTTTTATCCAAAGCGACTTACAGTCATGCGTGCATACATTTGTTTTGTGTATGGGTGGTCCCGGGGATTGAACCCACTACCTTAGCGTTACAAGCGCCGTGCTTTACCAGCTGAGCTACAGAACTTTCACTAAAGACACGAGTTGGGAATGACAATCCCTCTCAGACAACCATTGGTACATCTGAAGTATCTATCTAACAGATCAACTCTACGAAATGCAGGGTACACTGAAGTATCCATTCTAACCACCACTACGACCAGAAACTCTATCAAGGACATTGGGATCTCTGGTGGGCAAACATCAACTCAACTATCGAGGACAGCTACACGTAAATACATGTTGCATTTCTAATCCGAATGAGCGGGTCCTAAACATTTGTATTTCTGTGAGCGTCGTTTCCAAAGTATCAACCATAGTTGACATCTCTGTCTCTCCCTTCCAAGCATTCATGCTATTTTTAGTCCAATCCACTAGGGACCTGTTTTCATTGTATTACGTTAGTAATCAATAACCTATGTGTGTTTGTGTGTGTTTGTATTGTGTTATTATTTTGTTAATTTGTAAATAAATAATTAAGCCAATTTGTGTGTTGCTGATTCATCAATAAGGTTAGGGTTCTTGCAGGTTCAAGGATTATGCGACGTTCAGAATGAGACTGACAAGAGGTAATTATTTAATAAGTGACTGTTATCGATATATAACATATATATATATATATATAGTTTAATTCGGGAGATGGTAACTCTTTAAACAACTTCTTCCGTGGTGCCCCAAATTCCAAATGAGTTAATTGTTACATGATTAATTTAATCGAGTGACAATTAAACATAGTTACTTGATTCGATAAATAACAGTCATACATTAAAGTAAGTCACGTCACGACACAACCTTTATAGAAGTAGAAGAAGAGCAGCAGGGGAACAAGACAGACTAATGTCTTTCGAAATAATCTGTGGAGTGGCAGTGAAATGTCATCCCAGTGGCCTTTAGCTCCAGTCAGACCAGGCATTACATATACCGTCCTCACCACTTTTTTATGAAGCTTCTTCCATTGACCGGAAGACAGGGGGTGGTAAATTCATGGGGATACTGGCTCCTAGGTGGGTAAGTGGGTGGGTGTATAAAATACCCAAAAGTTAGTTCTCTTCCTACACCTTTATTCTATATATGCATTTTCAGGTTACGATTTACTTTGACTACAACTTAATAACGCAATCATTACACATCTGTAAGCTTTTCATGAATGTGTTATAACATGTCCAACCGCATTATTAAAGGTTAATTCAATATTTCCATAGCATATCTATAGCGCATTCATGACATGTTATGCAAGAGCTCATATAGGTATCCTAATCGATGTATCATTACAATGACACCGTAGCGTCATCATTATGGCTGTTCTCAATGCCAATAGGCCAAACTACATTTTGAAAATTATACTGATATATAGCCTGTACCTAATAATATAATATGCCCTTTAGCAGACGCTTTTATATAAAGCAACTTACAGTCATGTGTGCATACATTTTTATGTATGGGTGGTCCCGGGGATTGAACCCACTACCCTGGCGTTACAAGCGCCATGCTCTACCAATTGAGCTACAGAGGATTGTACCTGAAATGCACTGCAGGCTCTATCGACTGTCAAGTTTATTCCGATACCAGGTATTGGCACGTTACTTCTTCTCACTGAGGCCAATGGAGCATGAAGATCCCCACAGGGTTGAATCATCAGGGTAAAGTATACTGATCTAATTGTGCAGTTGTGGGTCATATCATAACTCGTTCATAACTCATTAACAGCCCTCCTCCACATCACAATGAAGTTAGTCATACTGGTCTATAACTCACACATGAATGGTCTACATATGAATTCTATGCAGTCAATGTACTGTCATAAAATTTTCCCATTTATAAAGCATTTACTTGTATAAACCATTTATGAACATTTTTCACTTGAACGTAAAATAATATGGACACAACACAGAATGGAAATATTAAAATGTTATTGCAATTTTCCTGATGTTGCTAGCACAGAAAACAAGTGCCAAGGACTGGGCCGAAGAATCCTTCTAGCTAGTAGCTATTGACTTCAGCTTACAAAGATTCATATTTCAACTATTCAAATTCATCTCCCCATTTCAGACTCATATAAATAGCTACAGTGCCTTCAGAAAGTATTAATACCCCTTGACTTATTTGACATTTTGTTGTTCTACAGCCTGAATTCAAAATGTATGTAATGACAAAGTGAAAACATGTTTTTATCGATTTTAACAAATGTATTGAAAATGAAATCCAGAAATATCTCATTTACATAAGTATTCAAACCCCTGAGTCAATACATGTTAGAATCACCTTTGGCATCGATTACAGTTGTGAATCTTTCTGGGTAAGTCTCTAAGAGCTTTCCACACCTGGATTGTACAATATTAGCATTTTTTTTATTTATTTTTATACATCAAGCTCTGGCAAGTTGGCTGCTTGATCATTGCTATACAGCCATTTTCAAGTCTTGTCATAGATGTTCAAGCTAATTTAAGTCAAAACTGTAACTAGGCCACTCAGGAACATTCAATGCCGTCTTGGTAAGCAACTCCAGTGTATATTTGGCCTTATGTTTTAGGTTATTGTCCTGCTGAAAGGTAAAATTGTCTCCCAGTGTCTGTTGGAAAGCAGACTGAACCACATTTTCCTTTAGGATGTTGCCTGTGCTTAGCTCTATTCCGTTTATTTTTATCCTAAAAATCTCCCTGAGCGGTTTCCTTCCTCTCCAGCAACTGAGTAAGGAAGGACACCTGTATCTTTGTAGTGATTACCCTTTAACATTCAAAAATCATGTTAAACACCATTATTGCACACAGAGTGAGTCCATGCAACTTATTATGTGACTTGTTAAGCACATTGTTACTCCTGAACTTATTTAGACTTGCCATAACAAAGGGGTTGAAAACTTGTTGACTCAAGACATTTCAGCTTTTCATTTTTATTGAATTTGTAAAGATTTCCAAAAGCCGAATTCCACTTTGACATTATGGGGTATTGTGTGTAGGCCCGTGACACAACATCTAAATTGAATCAATTTTAAATTCAGGCTGTAGCACAACAAAATGTGGAAAAAGTCAAGGTGTGTGAACACTTTCTGAAGGCCGTGAAAAAGTATTTGCCCCCTTTCTGATTTTCACTATTTTTGCATATTTTTATTACTTAATGTTATCAGATCTTCAACCAAAACCTAATATTAGATGAAGGGTACCTGAGTTAAAAAAATTAATAGAACAAATATATAAAAAGTATTTGCCCCCTTACACTCAATAACTGGTTTTGCCACATTTAGAGGCAATGACTTCAACCAAATTCTTCCTGTAGTTGTTGATCAGTCTCTCACATCACTGTGTAGGAATTCTGGCCCACTTCCATGCAGAACTGCTTTAATGGGACAAAATTCCTCCACAGCAACGTGAGAGACTGAAGTTGGCACCCGCTGTTCGTTTTGGGTAAAGATCAAATAAATGAAGGTGTGGCGGAGGTGTGTCTACAGATACTCGGTATTCTGACCTTGACTTAATTCCCTCATAATTCCACCACCTTTACGCATGATGACACTATAAAATAATTAATACGTTCGAGCAACCTGTTGGTTCCAAGTGGAACAGCATCTTAATTTTGGGGGGCATAGAAATAACACCATTCTCCATGCACTTTAATTTACATAAGAGCTATTGATACGAGCTATTGATAAGAGCTAGATAAATGAGTAAGCTATTTGGATAAGGGAATTTTAAATATAAATGACAATTATTTTATGTCTATTTTACTTTATGATCGCTGGAGACAAATGTGAAACCAAGGAAACTGAAGCATATCAACATATCATCTTTTCCACAGTGAAATTGATGAAATGCTGGCCTTATAACTTACAGATATGAAATGTGGAGACCCAAGCTATAGGCTTCTGTAGCCATGCACAAATGACAGTATAGCGCCAAACCTGCTGAGTTGATTTATGATTTCTAGAATATTTTAACTATATGACCAGACTTTTCACTGTACTTTTTACAATTTGTATCGTGTTAAATACTAGCCACTATCGGTAGCAGCCGTCAGTTATACAAACATACATTTATAACTGTCACTTGAGTGTTAGTTTCCTTACATTTTACATCATTCCATTCCATTTGCATCGTTCCATTCTTTCCTCTGTCACGTTTGTGTGGTTGTTCCTGAGGATCGCTAGCAATTGTGGATCATATCTTAGGCTAATATATTACAAGTTGTGCAATAATTATTTGAATCATTATGGAATGCAGACCATACATAGCAGTTTATTAAACCTGGCGCACGGTTCACAACGACTGGACAGTTGTCATCACAGTTCACAGTTCCATGATTAGTGAGGGTTATTAGGGTAGATTTATAGGACTACTGGTCAACCCCTATTGTACACTTTTCTCACTTTCCAATATTTCATGGATTGAACAATTGAATATGGCAACTCTCAGGACTAATCAATCCACTGCATTTTTTATTCACATATATATGTTGTGCGTAAATGCTCTCCAAATGCAGAGTACTTTTAAATCTACAAATATTTTGTGCTGAAAAGGAGACGAATACACGTGTATTTGTCACGATCGTCTGGGTAAGGAGTAGACCAATACGCAGCGTGTTGAGCGAACATGATTGACTTTATTATACTAACGCACAAAAACCAAAACAATAGACGACTCGTGAAGTCCACAGTAACAATGACCGTAAAGGAACAAAAACCCACAAACCCAAAGTGAAACACAGACAGTTAAATATGGCTCCCAATCAGAGACAACCAGCAAACAGCTGACACTCGTTGCCTCTGATTGGGAGTCACTCAGTCACACATAGAAATGAACACAACAGAAATACCAACATAGAAATACACCCAATGAATGAACACACCCTGGCTCAACATAATGAGTCCCAGAACCAGGGTGTGACAGTATTGAGATGGTTTTCTATTTTGAACCCATTAAAAGCTATCTATGAAAAGCTGAGACTCTCACGAACATCACGTGTAACATGTTTTCTTCTATGACACTCCCCAGGCTACACAAGAGTCGTTAGAAAGTAAGAGGTTCTTCTACATAGAAGATCATAGGAAATCTCAGGACTTAGTGTCTATAATACTGTAATAAAATCACATAGCTGCTGTCACAAACTCCAAACTCCACACAGTTGTCACTGACTAGTTGGATATTAATTTCCCACTGAGCAAACAATTTCTGTACTTACAGAATTAATATAAATTCATTTTTATCAGGTTTTTGTCAATAAAACTGAATGCAACTGTTTATGTCAAATTGAGTTCTTTCATAGCATGTCATTAATTACTTTATAGATATGCTATAGCATGTCATGAATTACTTTATAGATATGCTATGGATATATTTATGGATATATTTAATTAACCTTTAAAAATTCCTGTTATAACACGTTCATGAAATGCTTATAGATGTGTAATGAATCTGTTATGGAGATCGTAAAAATCGTTACCAATTTTCATTTATTAATTCTGACATTGGATTATTCAGGCACGGCTCTGACATTACAGGAAGCTTTCTTTTAAGTTGTTTTAATGTGGTTTGGATTTAATACTTCCAAACAGTCCGAAGGCCGCTGGTTTTGAATTGGGTTTAGGTTTAATGTTGTCTATGAAGATACAAAGTTCACCTCAAAGGTCTAACACAACACAAAGCTCTGTTCTGTTGGGCTATATTATTGTTGTTGGTCCTCAGGGAATGGATATTCAGTGAAAACTTTACAGAGGAGAAAGGAAGGTCAGTGTTTGTTTTTTCCAGTGCGTGTGTGTGTGTTTGTTTGTGTGTGTGTGTGTGAGAGGAAGAGAGAGGAAAAGAGAAAGCATGTTTGTCATCAATACCACACAAACAAGGAGAAGCGCTGTGAATGCCAATACGTGAGTGATTTGAATACCAACGCTCTCAGTTTAAATGTTATTGAATGCAAATATTTGGGTGCATATTTGAGATGGACGTAGAAGGGAGTTGTGACCACATGTCAAACAACAGTAGTATTAGTGCAAAACAACCGGGAGGCCATTCACGGGGCCTGTATGACCACCGGAATGATTGCTCAGGGTGAGAGAACACACAATAACAGAATGGGCCATGTCTTCCCCTAAGACTCCTCTAATGTTTGCCAAGTATGGATCCAGCAAAAAGTTCACATTCCCATAAAATTCCCCAGAAAGAAGTTGGCCCTAGCATGGCCCCTGTGACTGACCTGTCATGGCAGCCTGGTCTCATAGACTAGACGTAACATAGTAAACATAAAACCGGGATACCAAATTAGTATGTTATGTTATGTTTGGTATGGTTACATAAGATAGACGGTCACTTAAGGCAAAAAAACGAAAGTAGGGTGGTTAGGTGGGCATATAACACAAATGTCTAGCAACCCAAAGGTTGAGAGTTCGAATCTCATCACTGACAACTTTAGCATTTTAGCTGATGAGCAACTTTTCAACTACTTACTATTTTTAGCTACTTTGCAACACCTTAGCATGTTAGCTAACCCTTCCCCTAACCTTAACCCTTCCCCTAACCCCAACCTTAACCCTTCAACCTAATCCTTTAGCATTTTAGCTAATTAGCAA
The DNA here is from genome assembly GCF_964263955.1 of Coregonus lavaretus. Taxonomy (NCBI): domain Eukaryota; kingdom Metazoa; phylum Chordata; class Actinopteri; order Salmoniformes; family Salmonidae; genus Coregonus; species Coregonus lavaretus. The sequence continues at coordinate 24,376,264 of NC_140016.1, read as the reverse complement.
CTTTTCAACTACTTACTACTTTTTAGCTACTTTACAACTACTTAGCATGTTACTTAACCCTTCCCCTAACTGTAACCTTAACCCTTTTAGATAACCCTTACCCTAACCCTAACCTTAACCCTTCGCCTAACCCTTTAACCTAACTCCTAAACTTAACCCTAACCTTAACCCTAACCCTAACCCCTAGACTAGCTAACATTAGCCAGCTAGCTAATGTTAGGCACCTAGCTAGAATTCGTAGCATTTCATACGTTTAGCAAATTTGTAACATATAGTATGTTTCGCAAATTCGAAACATATTGTACGTTTTGAAAATGTTTAACATATTATACGAATTGTAATTCTTAACATATCATACGAATTGGGTCTTGGACATCTACAAATTAATACATACCATATGAAATGTAACATATCACACTAAATGGAGTGTCTCGGCTTTCAGGACAGAATAATATGAAATGCTCTGAGACCAGGTTGGTCATGGCCCCTGTGACTGACGACTCCTTCTGCATGATAACATATTGGTGCTGCCTGAATGAGGAAGCCTGTCTGTGAGTGGTGCTATTTACACAGGGCTTGCAGGCCGAGCATCAAGTCGGGGAGTTAGTTTGTCAGGTTATGGATTCTAGGAAGTGCTGCTACTTTGAGGTTGTTTTTGTTCATCCTCTTTGTTTGAGCCTGTGGATCCTAATGAAATTGCAGATCACGTATCCATGGTGATGATTTCAGCAATATGTTGAGCAACATGATGAATATTGTCCAGCAGCCACCTGTCTTTTAACTACCCCCCCCCCCCCCGCCCCACTCCTACCAACTACTCCTCCTCCTCCTCCACCTCCTCTCCTCCCTCCTTCCCCTCATCCTTGAAACAGAGGGAGGATGTCCAGGGTTGCACCTAAACTGCCTCAGTAACCAGTTTAATCGACGACTCAGCGATTCCCTTTATAGATATAGCCCCACAATGTGCTGTGCAGCACTTTCTCCATCCCTCTCTCTCTCTCTCCATCCCACCATCCCTCGCTCTCTCCATCCCAAAGAGCGGAGGGTTCAAATTAAGCTTGAGTCTTGTGCTTGCGTGTTAGAGAGGAGAGCACAGCTGGGCGTGTTTAATTAAGATTACAGACATGTACCAGAGCCGTGTCTCTTCTCCTCCCGCCTGTATCAGTTTTTCACACACACTCTACACGTTCACACTGCTTGACATGACTTATGGCTGGAGCCTTCTCCCGCTCCGTAAATCTGAGAGTGGTGAAACTTAATTAACCCAGTGAGGATTGAGGAGATGTTACATCCTGTTAGACTCTGCATGTTTGCCAGCTCGGCACGCCCCACTAAGCATTGGGTGGGAGACCCCGAACATAGACCCTCTTATTACTCTGGGATGGGTAGCTAAGGAGCACCGCAGGGGCCACAACACTGCCCAGATGGGATGGCATACATACAAATGACCATTGTGAGTTGTGATATTGTTGCAGTTTTCACAATAAGTCTCAAAGCACTTTACATTGTATGTGGGTTAGGGAGACACAACCTAGATCCACCTCCATCCCACCACTCCAGGCTTGTATCAGCTGCAGGTTTTAGTCGGGTTAAGATGCTAGCCACCCCTCATCATCGTACTCTGACTGGTTAACAATAGAGAGATCTCCAACAGTGAGTATGTGTTCAATCACCCCAACAGACTATTCCCCAACAGTGTGTTAATATAGATTGTTTGCATACTTATCTAAAAACATCAGAGGAGCTGCAGTTCAATCTTTCTAGAGTGAAACCGAAAATTACTTTGACCCCTCTTTGTCTCAGTGCAGTCTTCTCTTCTCTTCTATCAATCCATTCTTTCCCCGCTGTCTAGGGAACCGTTGTGAAAACAAGCCAACGCCATTAATCAAACACTTTATATCCAAACAATATTTGTCAGTGTAAAACAATGGCATTCAATAGAGAAGCCTATTAAGAGAAATCCAGATGTTTGAGGATTTCAGAGAAGGACTGGTCTAGTAGCTTCTCCCAGGAGGGTGCATTGCATTTATGCACGGGGCCTCTGTCCTCACTCTTTTTATAGGATGCATTTAACAACAGATTGTTGACAGTGTATTACAATAAATCCTCAATACAGAGAAACTGTAACATTTCTGCAGGCATCAGCATTAGTGTGGGCATCATGACAGATTTATCTGCTCGTCCTCATTCCCCATCACATCTGAGAGAGAGAGAGAGAGAGAGAGAGAGAGAGAGAGAGAGAGAGAGAGAGAGAGAGAGAGAGAGAGAGAGAGAGAGAGAGAGAGAGAGACAGAGACAGAGACAGAGACAGAGACA
>NC_140016.1:24343948-24368948 GCF_964263955.1 Coregonus lavaretus | reverse complement strand
TTAGCTTGTTATTTCCATTTGTCACAAGAGCTGACTGGTATCATATTCAGTAAAATACAAATACATCAATCTTTTACTGCAGGTAGATTGCAGTGTAGTTTCCGTCTGTTCGTTGTGGTTAAGTTAATTCCAGAACAAGCCATTTACTTGTTCAGTAACAGAACAGTCAGATAGGGTTTACATTAGAATATATGCAGATGTTTATGTAACTCTTAAACTTTGATGGGTCCTCAGACCACAAGGCAGATATCCCCAAGAAAAAATACATTCCCAACTCAAATGGCATTTTAATGTTTGCAATGTAATTAGGTTAAACTCAGTCTGAATGTACTGTTTTGCCTTAGGTGGATAGTTAATGTGTACAGAATTATATTTCAGAGCAATTTACAGAGCTTCCAATCTAATCTGGAGCAGGGAGATTTGCATAATGTTCCCTTTTTAAATATGTATATTCATGAAGAGGGGAGGACGGGAGAGGGAAGAGAGGGAAGAGAGAGAAGAGAGGGAAGACAGAGAAGAGAGGGAAGACAGAGAAGAGAGGGAAGAGAGGGAAGATAGGGAAGAGAGGGAAGAGAGAGAAGAGAGGGAAGAGAGGGAAGAGAGAGAAGAGAGGGAAGAGAGAGAAGAGAGGGAAGAGAGAGAATAGAGGGAAGAGAGGGAAGAGAGGAAAGAGAGGGAAGAGAGGAAAGAGAGAGAAGAGAGGAAAGAGAGAGAAGAGAGAGAAGAGAGAGAAGAGAGGAAAGAGAGGGAAGTGCATTAGCATGCTTTTAACTGTAATCCCCCCCCAGCCCCCCACCCCCCACCCCCCGACACCCCACGCTGGCCTATTCTGAGCTCCTCTCTTCTAGGGCAGCAACACAGTAAAGCATTCAAATATAGGCTAGATGCTCATTAGGCTCTGAGGCCAAGGGGAAGTTGACAGGCTTAATAATTGAATTCTAAATGGTTATAATTCTGAGCAATTTTACTTCATTTGTTCCAAAAAAAGCGAAGAAAAATCTAATTTTAGAACCATTAAGAATGGAGTCATTCATTTCACGAGCCGTTGAATGTCTCCGTTTTTGATCATTGTTTTGACTCTCTGTGCGGCGGTTGTTAGAAAAGAAATAAAATGTCAAAGATCTCAACACAGCAAGGGGGTGATACACACAAACACACACACACACACACACACACACACACACACACACACATTAAAATAAGAATATATAAGAATATAATTATTTTGTGCCCAATAGAAATTAATGGTAAAAAAATGTATTGTGTCATTTTGGAATCACTTTTATTGTAAATAACAATAAAATATGTTTCTAAAACACTTCTACATCAATGTGGATGCTACCATGATTATGGAAAATCCTGAATGAATCGTGAGTAATGAGAAAGGTACAGACGCACAAATATCATACCCCCAAGACATGCTAACATCTCACCATTACAATAACAGGTGGGAATGATATTTGTGCGTCTGTAACCTTCTCACTCATCATTATTCACGATTCATTCAGGATTGGATATGGATGAAAATATCCTCAAATTAACGCTGACAGTCTGCACGTTAACCTCATAGTCATTGTACCATTTCAAATTCAAAGTGCTGGAGTACAGAACCAAAACATTTAAACATGTGTCACTGTCCCAATGCTTTTGGAGCTCACTGTAGGCCTGGATTGAAATCATTGCATGGCCTGAAGGAGATGGGGATGGCAATCATACATCTTCCACCTGTATTTTAATCATGTATTGTATTTTACAGTATTGTATTGTACTTATGTATTGTAGTGGTCCTGTACGTGCCTCAGTTCATAAGAGCATGGCACTAGCAACACCAGAGTTGTGGGTTCAATTCCAACTGGGGTCACATACCAAAATGTGTGGACTGTTACTTTGTGTGGACTGTACACTTTGGATAAAAGTCTCTGCTACCTAAATGACATGCACTGAGTATACCAAACACTAGGAACACCTTCCTAATATTGATTCCCCCCACCCCTTTTGCCCCCAAAACAGCCTCAATTAGTCGGGGCATGGACTCTATAAGGTGTCGAGAGCGTTCCACAGGGATGTTGGCCCATGTTGACTCCAATGCTTCCCACAGTTCTGTAAAGTTGGCTGGATGTCCTTTGGGTGGTGGACCACTCTTGATACACACGGGAAATTGTTCTTTGTGAAAATCTTGACACAAACCAGTGCACCTGGCACCTACTACCATATCCTGTTTAAAGGCACTTAAATCTTTTGTCTTGCCCATTCACCCTCTGAAAGGCACACACACACAATCCATGTCTCAATCGTCTCAAGGCTTAAGCATCCTTCTTTAACCTGTCTCCTCCCTTCATCTACACTAAACTTTGATTTTATTTGATAAACTTTGATTTAATTTGTTACAAACAACAGTACATTCAGTATCTGATTTGTCAATATCAGATTTAAAAAAAAAACTTACTTTGAAGTTAAATCATAATAGTCATCATCATAGTAGTACTATTAGATTATATATCATAGTTATGTTTCTACTTTACAGACATACATTTTCATTATGTAGTTTTCAAAATCTATAGTAGACAAACCAGTTTACATGTCAAATTTATAGGTTTACCAAACGTTTAAGTGATCATCAAGTAAGAGCAGTCGGATTAAATAACAGTAACATTTATTTTAACAAAAGAGAAGAGAATCATATCAAAAGTAATGTGAGCATTGCATTGTGATAACAACATGTATTGCAATGTGAAACATGTATTTCCAGATGAAACACTGATTAAGTTTGGTGTAAAAGTGACTGTATGATGATGTGTGTTGTACTTAGTCAATTGAAAATGTGCTTAGAGTTTTGAAACAACTGCCTTTTTGTAGATCTGTTTTGAGTTTGGTACTAAGAGTTGTGAAAATGTACCACACACTTGCATAAAAGTTAAAAAACAACTGCATGCACGCTTGCACCGATAACACCAACCCACACACAGAGCCCTTTCACATATGCTTTTTAACCATGCACACAAAGGCGTTTGTGACAACATTCAGTTTGCTCTCTCTCCTGCTGTTTAACCTTATAAAGAGTCTATACACACATTTCCAAAGTATACAGCGTGTCTACCCAGACAGCCTCTATTTCCTATACAATGTGGTGAGACTTTTTCCCTCCCAGCTCCTTCAAACATGCTTATAATTACGTGTGGGTGTCCGGGAGCTGCTGATTGGTTTACCATTGATTTAAGATACATTTGAACGCCTGCACAAAGGCTTTCTCTGAAGAACAGGTGGCTTTGTGAGTCAGTGTGTGTGTGCGTTTGTGTGTGTGTGCGCATTTGCATGCAGACCAGCAGTAGATGATTAATGACACTAAGGAGAACAAAGCCGCGAGGAAGACATTCATACGTAATGTCTCTCTCTCACACTCTCCCTTTCTCTCCATCACTCTGTGATTTTATTGACCTGGAGCTTTATATTTTATTGACCTGGAGCTTTAGAATTTATTGACTTGGAGCTTTAGAGAAACTTGTTTCTAATTGATGGCTAATTGTTTTCTAATTGACAACACCCAATTCGGAGAAACAACGAGACAGTAAAAAATGAACTGTAATGGACTGAATCCACATACAAATGTAAAGCAGCCATGTAAATATTACGTTAATACAAATGATACAAGCATCTCAAAACCACATCACCTTTCTCCCCAGTATGAAAAATAGATGGGTAGGTGGGTAGATACAGAGTCTGACAGCCTGTTGGTTGACCAGTGGGTACACCCCAGACCTCCAGTAGACAGCTCCAGCCTGCCAACTCCAACACCAGGCCTGATGCCCAGAAGCACTGTTCTCTCCCAGGCCTCCTCTACAGCCAACAGGTGGCTACACACCTGGACGGCCAGCCGGCCAACTGACCAAATACCCACAATGCAGCTCAAACTAGGCCGGACAGGCCGAGTGTCTGACCAAATACACCATCCAGAGGCAGCCCAAAACAGGCTGGACAGCCTCTCTTGCCTCCCTCGCTTCCCACAGACCCCTCTGACTTAGGACATTAGCCCTGGAGAGGAAAAGGTAGGTAAGACAACAGATGAAGTGAATTAAGGAAGAGGAGTGAAAAGAAGAGGATGAGTGAACAGAACCCAGAAGTGCTTTGGGCAGAGAGTCAAATGTCTTGGTCTGTTTAGCCAGATCTTAATGTCCATGGTGCAGTATCCTGGCCTGAGGCAGTGTCTGGTCACCCAGCTCCCTACATGTCTCCTACCTTCCAGCTCTGCAAAGCTGCTCTGGGACTTGGGCCTCCCCAGTCCCCCCCCCGAGCCTCCCTGAGCGGGCATATGTGCCATGGCTCCCCTCTGCCTCTCCCCTGCCCTCCCATTACTCTCCACAGTCTGTCACATGCCATGGGACTCCAACTGGGCAATGCGTCTGGCCCCAGGAGCAACTGGTTGAGCCACGAATGTCCGACTCTCGGAAGACAACATTTAACAGAGCCAAGATGGACACATTCCTGGCTCTGACTGGGTGGTCATTTAGCTCCCTGGACAGGGACTAGAGGAAATTAATGCTCAAATTAAAACACAGACACTCACTTCCCCTCCTCTCTCTTTTATTGGATTCATGGAAAGGTCAACTGGTGAATCTGTGTGTGGAGGGAAAATGTGAAACCGGGCTGTTTGTGTGTCAGCCCGTCTGTCCCATGTCCTTTTCCAATTAACTGCCAGAGAATGGTTGAATATTGAACAAAGCCTCGGGACATTTACCTAAATTCAGAAACATTATCATAATCTATGTCCTATAATACATAATTTAACCCAACTTCCCAACCGCCCCGTTTCACGCAATTATGCCCAGATTCTCTTGATGACGTTGCCCCAACGATGGGTAGAAGACTTGAATACAGTGTGAGTCTTTGTCATAATTGTTTGGGATTACATTTTACATTTACATTTTCATCATTTAGCAGACGCTCTTATCCAGAGCGACTTACAAATTGGTCCATTCACCTTATGATAGCCAGTGGGACAACCACTTTTTTGGGGGGTGGGGTAAGGCGGGGTAGAAGTATTACTTTATCCTATCCCAGGTATTCCTTAAAAATGTGCGGTTTCAAGTGTCTCCGGAAGGTGGTGAGTGACTCTGCTGTCGTCGTGAGGGAGCTTGTTCCACCATTGGGGTGCCAGAGCAGCGAACAGTTTTGACTGGGCTGAGCGAGAACTGTGCTTCCACAGAGGTAGGGGGGCCAGCAGGCCAGAGGTGGATGAACGCAATGCCCTCGTTTGGGTATAGGGACTGATCAGAGCCTGAAGGTACGGAGGTGCCGTTCCCCTCACAGCTCCGTAGGCAAGCACCATGGTCTTGTAGCAGATGCAAGCTTCAACTGGAAGCCAGTGGAGTGTGCGGAGGAGCGGGGTGACGTGAGAGAACTTGGGAAGGTTGAACACCAGACGGGCTGCGGCGTTCTGGATGAGTTGTAGGGGTTTAATGGCACAGGCAACAGCGAGTTGCAGTAATCCAGACGGGAGATGACAAGTGCCTGGATTAGGACCTGTGCCGCTTCCTGTGTAAGGCAGGGTCGTACTCTGCGAATGTTGTAGAGCATGAACCTACAGAATCGGGTCACCGCCTTGATGTTAGCGGAGAACGACAGGGTGTTGTCCAGGGTCACGCCAAGGCTCTTTGCACTCTGGGAGGAGGACACAACGGAGTTGTCAACCGTGATGGCGAGATCATGGAATGGGCAGTCCTTCCCCGGGAGGAAGAGCAGCTCTGTCTTGCCGAGGTTCAGCTTGAGGTGGTGATCCGTCATCCACACTGATATGTCTGCCAGACATGCAGAGATGCGATTCGCCACCTGGTTATCAGAAGGGGGAAAGGAGAAGATTAATCGTGTGTCATCTGCGTAGCAATGATAGGAGAGGCCATGTGAGGATATGACAGAGCCAAGTGACTTGGTGTATAGCGAGAATAGGAGAGGGCCTAGAACTGAGCCCTGGGAGACACCAGTGGTGAGAGCACGTGGTGCGGAGACCGATTCTCGCCACGCCACCTGGTAGGAGAGACCTGTCAGGTAGGACGCAATCCAAGAGTGAGCCGCGTCGGAGATGCCCAACACGGAGAGGGTGGAGAGGAGGATCTGATGGTTCACAGTATCAAAGGCAGCAGATAGGTCTAGAAGGACGAGAGCAGAGGAGAGAGAGTTAGCTTTAGCAGTGTGGAGAGCCTCCGTGACACAGAGAAGAGCAGTCTCAGTTGAATGACCAGTTTTGAAACCTGACTGGTTTGGATCAAGAAGGTCATTCTGAGAGAGATAGCAAGAGAGTTGGCTAAAGACGGCACGCTCAATAGTTTTGGAGAGAAAAGAAAGAAGGGATACTGGTCTGTAGTTGTTGACATCGGAGGGATCGAGTGTAGGTTTTTTGAGAAGGGGTGCAACTCTCGCTCTCTTGAAGACGGAAGGGACATAGCCAGCGGTCAAGGATAAGTTGATGAGCGAGGTGAGGTAAGGGAGAAGGTCTCTGGAAATGGTCTGGAGAAGAGAGGAGAGGATAGGGTCAAGCAGGCAGGTTGTTGGGCGGCCGGCCGTCACTAGTCGCAAGATTTCATCTGGAGAGAGAGGGGAGAAAGAAGTCAACGCATAGGGTAGGGCAGTGTGAGCAGGACCAGCGGTGTCATTTGACTTAACAAATGAGGATCGGATGTCGTCAACCTTCTTTTCAAAATGGTTGACGAAGTCATCCACAGAGAGGGAGGAGGGGGGAAGGGGGAGGAGGATTCAGCAGGGAGGAGAAGGTGGCAAAGAGCTTCCTAGGGTTAGAGGCAGATGCTTGGAATTTAGAGTGGGAGAAAGTGGCTTTAGCAGCAGAAACGGAGGAAGAAAATGTAGAGAGGAGGGAGTGAAAAGACCCCAGGTCCGCAGAGAGTCTAGTTTTCCTCCATTTCCGTGAGCTCGCAATGAGTCGTCAAGCCACGGAGCAGGAGGGGAGGACCAAGCCGGCCGGGAGGATAGGGGACATAGAGAGTCAAAGGATGCAGAAAGGGAGGAGAGGAGGGTTGAGGAGGCAGAATCAGGAGATTGGAGGGAGAAGGATTGAGCAGAGGGAAGAGATGATAGGATGGAAGAGGAGAGAGTAGCGGGAGAGAGAGAGCGAAGGTTGCGACGGCGCATTACCACCTGAGTAGGGGCAGAGTGAGTAGTGTTGGAGGAGAGCGAGAGAGAAAAGGATACAAAGTAGTGGTCGGAGACTTGGAGTGGAGTTGCAGTGAGATTAGTAGAAGAACGGCATCTAGTAAAGATGAGGTCAAGCGTATTGCCTGCCTTGTGAGTAGGGGGTACGGTGAGAGGGTGAGGTCAAAAGAGGAAAGGAGTGGAAAGAAGGAGGCAGAGAGAAATGAGTCAAAGGTAGACGTAGGGAGGTTAAAGTCACCCAGAACTGTGAGGGGTGAGCCATCCTCAGGAAATGAACTTATCAAGGCGTCAAGCTTGGGAACCTGGAGGGCGATAAATGATAAGGATGTTAAGCTTGAATGGGCTAGTGACTGTGACAGCATGGCATTCAAATGAGGAGAGAGACAGATGGGTCAGGGGAGAAAGAGAGAATGTCCACTTGGGAGAGATGAGGATTCCTGTTCCACCACCCCGCTGACCAGATGCTCTCGGGGTATGCGAGAACACATGGTCAGACGAGGAGAGAGCAGTAGGAGTAGCAGTGTTTTCTGTGGTAATCCATGTTTCCGTCAGCGCCAAGAAGTCGAGGGACTGGAGGGTAGCATAGGCTGAGATGAACTCTGCCTTGTTGGCCGCAGAACCGCAGTTCCAGAGGCTGCCGGAGACCTGGAGACCTGGAACTCCACGTGGGTCGTGCGTGCAGGGACCACCAGGTTAGAGTGGTGTAACTCAAATATAACTCTCCCAACTTCCACTTTAGAAATTATAATTGTTGTAAACTACAGCGGTTCAATGTTTTCTAGGAATAGACTAACTTAGTTTATTCAGCTAGCTAACTTGGTACAGTATTCTTCTGTGAAAACCGTCCAGGGCACCGAATCCTATGACGCCATAGCCAACTAGCATGCCAGCCTCCAATAACACGGTTTAGCACCAATACAACAAACCACCAGTGTGTTAACACGCCAAGCAGAACATTTGTGTCCGTGTCTAACGTTGTGTAAAGTTTTGGGTTAGTTTTGACAGTTTGAGTGAGTCCGTCGCAAACATATTCAGCCAGTTAGTTAGCTAGAATAGTTAGCATACTAGCTAGCCATTGCTCTCTGCCAACGAAAAACCCCTCCTCACAGAGAGAGCCAAGCTAACGTTAACTAGTCACCCATGTCCCGAATTCCCTTGAACGATTCTGGTTACCAGTATGTAAAAACAAAACACAAATGTAGGTTATAACTTACCCTTAGTAGCTACTGTTAGCCAGTTAAGTGCAAAGAAAATGCACTTAACAGTGCATATAGGGGGTGTTTAGCATTTGACCCCTGACCTTTCTGTATAGCGGACACCACCTATTTTGTTGGATGCCTTACTGCTGTCCCCCACCCACTCAGCAACGATGGTAATTAATGCCGTTTTTAGGTTCTCTGCTGCCTCTCCTCCATGTTCTCAGTGGTCAGTATATGGGACTTCATGTCCCACTTCTCATCAATGTGATGGCTCGTTGCAGTGATGTATGCAGGGGTCTCATTAACGCAGAATTCGTCATTAATAGTTACAGGGGCATCCAGTTTTTAAGGAATATGGTTTTCTTACAGCGGGAAATTAGTTTAGGGTGAGGGACTGAAAATCCAAGTTCAGTTCACCCGCTGCGAACTCCGACAAAACCTCATCTTTATCACTGCGAGAAATGCATTGAGTCTGAAATGAGGCGTTGGCAGGGTGATTCATTTCAATCTGGAATTACATTCAGAGTCTTATCTACTGCGATGATGTCTCTCTGTGCCCCGTCCGTCAGACCGTGAGAAGAAAGGAATCAAGGTGACTGGGTAATGACGGCGAAGGCCTCAGCCTCATCTGACAACAGAGGCAGGAGACATGTGAGACTCACCTGTGGATTTACATAATAATCAAGGTCCCCAGGAACAACTGACGGTGTGGAAGTAATTTTGTTTACGAGGGAGGAAGGAAAAAGTATTGAATTAGATTAATTATGAAGTTAAGCGGACGTTATTCCTGATACGCTCTGTCAAAACAAAAAACTACCAATAAGCCCCTGCTCCTTCTCAACGTCTAATAAATCTGACTCCAAAGGACAAACTGAACAGATAATATCAATTGTAATAAACTTGATATTTCTGTCTGTCTTTCAGTAGGGTACTGAATCTGTCTGCTGTAGTGTTTGAGAAGCCTCTTTATAGGGGTAATAAACATTAAACAGTGAGTGGGGTTTTCCGAGTGTCAGCACAGCTTACAGGAGAGCTACAGTCTAGTCCTTCTGGCTCAGGGACAGCGAGAGGGAGCAAACAGAGCGAGGGAGTAGACAGAGAGAGGGAACAGACAGAGGTCTGGAGGGCAGTGGGCTAAACATACAGTACACTGTCTCAGTAAGGATGGTATAGCTATTAGGCTCATTTCTGGAGGGGGAAATACAATTTTAGATTATAATTTATAATTTTACTTTAATTCATTTTGGAGTAGGATGTTATTTTAAAAAGTCACCAGAACCTTCTCAAAGTCATTCTTCCCCCAGAAATGTAGATCCCACCGCAACCTTTAGTATGCTGTGATATGTCCTTTTGTCAGTACATTGTACATTGTATAGGCTAGTATATTATATCACCCCACCCCACCCCCACCCCCCCCCTTCCCCCACACACCCCTGGGCATGCCCCCGAACTAGGGTGTCACGATCGTTGAACTGAGTAGACCAAGGCGCAGCGTGATGAACGAACATACTTCTTTTATTTAATGAATGCCCGAACAACAAAACAACAAACGATAACGTGACGTCCTATGTTAAACACAACAAACACGGAACACACCAAAAGGAACAAGATCCCACAAACACTAAGGGAAAACAGACTGTTTAAATATGGCTCCCAATCAGAGACAACCAGCAACAGCTGACACTCGTTGCCTCTGATTGGGAACCACTCTGGCCAACATAGAAATACGAGAACTAGACTGTGAACATAGAACAAAACACATAGAAACTACACACCCTGGCTCAACATATAGAGTCCCCAGAGCCAGGGTGTGACAGTACCCCCCCCCCCCAAAGGCGCGGACTGCGACCGCGCCTCCACATAAACCAAACAGGGGAGGGCTGGGTGGGCATTCCTCCTCGGAGGCAGTTCCGGCTCCGGGCTTGCCCACCACCTTCCAATAATCCCCCCGTAGCGCCCCTGGTCCGGTCTGGCCCTGCTGGCTGGAGCTGGACTGGACATCGTAGGAGCGGATTGCTTCAGCTCCGGTGTGGAGCAGCTGACCGGTACCTGACCAGGCACCGGTGAGCCAGGCACGGGTTGTGCCGGACTGACGACGCGCACGCCTGGCTTGGTGCATGGAGCAGGAACGAGCCGGACCGGGCTGACGATGCGCACCCCTGGCTTGGTGCGTGGAGCAGCAACGGGCCGGACCGGGCTGACGATGCACACCCCTGGCTTCATGCATGGAGCAGGAACGGGCCGTACCGGGCTGACGATGCGCACCCCTGGCTTGGTGCGTGGAGCAGCAACGGGCCGGACCGGGCTGACGATGCGCACTCCTGGCTTGGTGCGTGGAGCAGGAACGGGCCGTACCGGGCTGACGATGCGCACCCCTGGCTTGGTGCGTGGAGCAGCTACGGGCCGGACCGGGCTGACAATGCGCACCCCTGGCTTGGTGCATGGAGTCGGAACGGGCCGTACCGGGCTGACGATGCGCACCCCTGGCTTGGTGCGTGGAGCAGGAACGGGCCGGACCGGACTGACGACTCGCACCCCTGGCTTGGTGCGTGGAGCAGGAACGGGCCGGACCGGGCTGACGACTCGCACCCCTGGCTTGGTGCGTGGAGCAGGAACGGGCCGGACCGGACTGACGATTCGCACCACTGGCTTGGTGCGTGGAGCAGGAACGGGCCGGACCGGGCTGACGACTCGCACCCCTGGCTTGGTGCGTGGAGCAGGAACGGGCCGGACCGGGCTGACGACTCGCACCCCTGGCTTGGAGCGAGTGGCAGGAACAGGCCGGGCCGGGCTGGCGACGCGCACCGTAGGCTTGGTGCGAGTGGCAGGAACAGGCCGGGCTGGCGACGCGCCCCCTAGGCTTGGTGCGAGTGGCAGGAACAGGCCGGGCCGGGCTGGCGACGCGCACCGTAGGCTTGGTGCGAGTGGCAGGAACAGGCCGGGCCGGGCTGGCGCTGCACACCATTAGCTTGGTGCGGGGAGCAAGAACAGGCCGGGCTGGCGACGCGCACCGTTAGCTTGGTGCGGGGAGCAGGAACAGGCCGGGCTGGGCTGGCGACGCGCACCGTAGGCTTGGTGCGGGGAGCAGGAACAGGCCGGGCTGGGCTGGCGACGCGCACCGTAGGCTTGGTGCGAGGAGCAGGAACAGGCCGGCCGGCCTGGCGACGCGCACCATTACCTTGGTGCGGGGAGCAGGAACAGACCGGACCGTACTGGGGACACACACCACTGGCCCTACGCAGGGATCTGGAACGGGCCGGACCGGACTGGTAACACACCCCAGTACCTCTCGCCGTGCCTCTACACCTTCCTCCCCCTCTTTGACCAGTGGCCCCCGTAACCTGGCGGCCTCCTCTGCCAACCTCCCAATTCGCCCTATGGCAGCCTCCTGCTGCCCAGTCGCCCATGCCGTGTGCCCCCCCCTAAAAAATTGTTGGGGTTACCTCTCGTCCGTCCGACGACGACACTGTTGACGCCGTTGCTCCTCTCTCGCCAGGGCCTTAATCTTAGCCCATGGCCCTTTTCCCCCGAGCATGTCCTCCCAGGACCACACTTTGCCCACCTGGGCCATCACCAACCTCTCCAGCTCCTTTCCCGGCGCTTCCTCCCATGTCCAGGATGCCTGCTCCTGGACACGCTGCTTGGTCCTGGTATGGTGGGATCTTCTGTCACGATCATTGAACTGAGTAGACCAAGGCGCAGCGTGATGAACGAACATACTTATTTTATTTAATGAATGCCCGAACAACAAAACAACAAACGATAACGTGACGTCCTATGTTAAACACAACAAACACGGAACACACCAAAAGGAACAAGATCCCACAAACACTAAGGGAAAACAGACTGTTTAAATATGGCTCCCAATCAGAGACAACCAGCAACAGCTGACACTCGTTGCCTCTGATTGGGAACCACTCTGGCCAACATAGAAATACAAGAACTAGACTGTGAACATAGAACAAAACACATAGAAACTACACACCCTGGCTAAACATATAGAGTCCCCAGAGCCAGGGTGTGACAGTGGGACCCTCTACCTCCCAAATCCCAATTTAAAATGTAACCACTGGATAGGGCTAGGGTTATACAGTACAACTACTGAACTTACCAAATCAAATCAAATCAAATGTTATTGGTCACGTACACATATTTAGCAGATGTTATTGCTGGTGTAGCACAATGCTTGTGTTCCCAGCTCCAGCAGTGCAGTAATATCAAACAATTCACAACAATCCACACAGATCTAAAAGTAAAATAATGGAATTAAGAAGTGTATAAATATTAGGACGAGCAATGTCGGAGTCCAGAGTATAAATATATATATATGTGAAGGGATGTATAGATATTATAGACATTATGGACAGTATGTGGATAGAATATTTAGTTTATCTGTAGAATACGTAGGATAGAATAGTACATATACAGCAATAGGATGACATTGACTAGAATAGAGTATACCTATATGAAATGAGTAAAACAGTATGTGAACATTATTAAAGTGACCAGTGTACCATGTTTATGTACATAGGGCAGCAGCCTCTAAGGTGCAGGGTAGAGTAACCGGGTGGTAGCCGGCTAGTGACAGTGACTATGTTCAGGGCAGTGTACTGGGTGGAGGCTGGCTAGTGATGGCTATTTAACAGTCTGATGGCCTTGAGATAGAAGCAGTTTTTCAGTCTCTCGGTCCCAGCTTTGATGCACCTGTACTGCCCCTAGCATCTGGTTGATAGGGGGTGGTTGATGTCCTTGATTATCTTTTTGGCCTTCCTGTGACATCGGGTGCTGTAGATGTCCTGGAGGGCTGGCAGTGTTCCCCTGGTGATGCGTTGGGCAGACCGCACAACCCTCTGGAGAGCCCTGCGGTTGCGGGCGGTGCAGTTGCTGTACCAGGCGGTGATACAGCCTGACAGGATGCTCTCGATGGTGCATCTGTAAAAGTTTGTGGGGGTCTTAGGGGCCAAGCCACATTTCTTCATCCTCATGAGGTTGAGGAGGCGCTGTTGCGCCTTCTTCACCACACTGTCTGTGTGGGTGGACTATTTCAGATTGTCAGTGATGTGTACACCAAGGAAGTTGAAGCTTTCACCTTCTCCACTGTGGCCCCGTCGATGTGGATGGGGGCCTGCTCCCTCTGCTGTCTCCTGAAGTCCACGATCAGCTCCTTCGTTTTGTGACATTGAGAGAGAAGTTATTTTCCTGGCACCATTCCACCAGGGCCCTCACCTCCTCCCTGTAGGCTGTCTTGTCATTGTTGGTAATCAGGCCTACTAGTGTTGTGTCGTCTACAAACTTGATGATTGAGTTGGAGGCGTGCGTGGCCACACAGTCATGGGTGAACAGGGAGTACAGGAGGGGGCCCTGTGTTGAAGATCAGTGTAGTGGAGGTGTTGTTTCCTACCTTCACCACCTGGGGGTGGCCCTTCAGGAAGTCCAGGACCCAGTTGCACAGGGCGGGATTCAGACCCAGGGCCCCGAGCTTAATGATGAGCTTGGAGGGTACTATGGTGTTGAAGGTTGAGCTGTAGTCAATGAACAGCATTCTTACATAGGTATTCCTCTTGTCCAGATGGGATACGGCAGTGTGGAGTGCGATGGCGATTGCATCACCTGTGGATCTATTGGGGGGCTGTATGCAAGTTGAAGTGGGTCTAGGGTGTCAGGTAAGGTGGAGGTGATATGATCCTTAACTGCCCATAAAGGTATGTCTTACTGTCACGATCGCTTATAGACGGGACGGACCAAGGCGCAGCGTGATATGCATACATGTTTATTAACGAATAAACACAACGACAAAACAATAAACAAACGATACGTGAAGTCCAAGGCAGCACAACACAACATACCTTAACACGGAACAAGATCCCACAACTAACTAGTGCCAATAGGCTGCCTAAGTATGGTCCCCAATCAGAGACAACGAGCTACAGCTGCCTCTGATTGGGAACCACACTGGCCAACATAGATCTACACATACTAGATCTAAACATAGAAAATCAACATAGCAAAACACAACACAGAAAATACACACCCTGACTCAACAAATACGAGTCCCCAGAGTCAGGGCGTGACACTTACAGACAACTTGGGGATCTACATTGTTTCTGTGTTGCCTGTTGGTTTTTGAAGTACCAAAGTAGAACATAGCTGGTCTTTTTTTGTTGTTGGTTTATTATTGTATTACTAGTTCATGTCTCACTATTAAGTATGTTGAATGTCATTTAATGAATAATGGGAAAAGTGGGGTCTCACAAGATATCTTTTCATTTTGGCATGGCTTAGCCTTATCCATGTGGTCAAGCGGATCTGTGAAAATAGAAGAGAAGAGAGGAAAACAGAGAGAACCCAGAGTCTGAAGCGTTCCAGTTAATACGTTCAGATGTTTTCAGCCTTAAAAAAACAGTAATCATCTCTGTTTGTTAATAGCTGCCTAAGGATCATGCTCCCACCCTGCTGCATAGAACTACCACAGCCTCTCTCTCCCCCATGACAACAACCCTGATGTAACCAGGCACAAATACACATTGATATAATTGAATTGAACACACACAATTCACTCATCTCTAGCACAGTACATAATTGTGAAATTGATGTAAATATCCAAACAAGAAAATGTAAAGTGTGTAAATGCTTGATGGGAAGAATAGAACAGAATGTAGGTCAAATAACAGATTTGCATTAATCCTTTTCCATATGGTGCCATGATTTTCGCGGTGCAGGAATTCACTTAAAATAGCGAAGGGTAATTGTGTGTGGAGTTGGATTGCGTAGCCTGGAAATTGAAAGCATGCAGCATAAAGTCCAAATAAATCAGAAAGGTGAAAAAAGAGGGAACAATCTTCCTCTGGTGGAGGCTCAAGCCATCCATCAATATGATAAACATGTACTTTCCACCTAAATGTACACAGCGGAGTGATGAATGTGTTTAAGCATGCCCACAGTCAAGCACATGCACACACAGAAAACTTGCTTCTAAGACCAGGGTTCAAATAGTATTTGCTTTCTTTAAAATACTTTGAGCATTTCATTGAGCCAGGCTGGAGTACCAGATGGGGGGATTTTGCACTTTTGGTAGTATTGTATTTGTCCATTGAACCACACAAGCTCAATCAAGCTCAACTAAATTATTTGAAAGAAAAAAAAAAAAAACATGACTGCTGCCTATGAATAACACCCTCAATGTGCATATACGTCTACTGTACGTGATGAAAGCTGCAGTGAGTTGATCGTAATGATGCTAATGGAATTAAAAACAGTGGTGTGAAGTAGAACTATGGCTCCTATTAAATAAATGCTCCCATTCTGCAGAGATGACATGGAGAACACTGTCTTAGCAGTCCATCACTGATGTAGTCTCTGACAGCTGTGAACCAGGCTCCACTGGAAAAAAGACAGCAGACTGACTAACACACACACACATACACACGCACGCACACACACACACATGCACAGGCGCACACGCGCACAAGCACACACACACACACACTTGATAATTCATACAGTATTTGATATCTGTGTGTGTGTGTGTGTGTGTGTGTGTGTGTGTGTGTGTGTGTGTGTGTGTGTGCATGTGTGCGTGTGTTTGTGACCTGCCCAGGGCAAAGTTGTGAGGCTGATAATGTTGGTATTGGTGGAGAGGGAACCAACTTTAACTGCAAGCAAAACACCAATAATACTTAACAACTGCTTCTGAGAACCCTGTTACGGTCCCTCTGTGTACCCTTCACTGTCTGTCTAATCATATGGACAGCCGTAGTATAAACACTATACAGAAAGATGACATTCATTTCACAAATACTGATTGATTTATTCATGAGATATCACCCAAAAGGTTACTTAGGCAATAAGGCACGAGGGGGGGGGGGTTTATGATCAATATACCTCGGCTAAGGGCTGTTCTCATGTACGACGCAACGAGGAGTGCCTGGACACAGCCCTTAGCCGTGGTATATTGGCCATATACCATAAACCCCTGAGGTGCCTTATTGCTATTATAAACTGGTTACCAATGTAAATAGAGCAGTACAAATAAATTGTTTGTCACACCCTGGCTCTGGGGATTCTAATATGTTGAGCCAGGGTGTGTAAAGTCTATGTGTTTTGTTCTATGTTCACAGTCTAGTATTGTATTTCTATGTTGGCCAGAGTGGTTCCCAATCAGAGGCAACGAGTGTCAGCTGTTGCTGGTTGTCTCTGATTGGGAGCCATATTTAGACAGGCTGTGTTCCCACAGGTGTTGTGGGATCTTGTTCCTTTTGGTTTGTTTCGTGTTGGTTGTTTAAACCTAGGACGTCACGTTGTTCGTTTATTGTTTTGTTCTTGTTATCACTAAGGATAATAAAGTATGTTCGCTCATCAAGCTGCGCCTTGGTCTACTCTGTTCAACGATCGTGACAGAAGATCCAAACATACCAGGACCAAGCAGCGTGTCCAGGAGCAGGCAGCCTGGACGTGGGAGCAGATATTGGACGGGCAGGGGTCCTGGACCTGGGAGGAAATCCAGGCCGGGATGGATCGCCGTCCATGGAAGGAGACGGTAGAGGCGCGACGGAGAGAGGAGCAACGGCGTCAACAGGGTCGTCGTCGGACGGACGAGAGGCAACCCCAAAAATTTTTTAGGGGGGGGCACACGGCATGGGCGACGGGGCAGCAGGAGGCAGCCACAGGGCGTATTAGGAGGTTAGGTGAGGAGGCCAACAGGTTAAGGGGGCTATTGGTACAGAGGGAGCAGGAGTTAGTGGTTCAGAGGGTGGAGCTACTGGAGGCGATAAGGGAGAAGGTGAGAGTAGAGGCACGGCGAGAGGAACTGTGTAGGCAGCTGAGGGAGCGGAGGGTTATGACGAAACCCAGTCCCGCTCCTCACACCAAGCAAGTGGTGTGCGTCACCAGTCCGGTCCGGCCCGTTCCTGCTCCCCGCACTAAGTTGATGGTGCGCGTCGCCAGCCCGGCCCGGCCTGTTCCTGCCCCTCGCACCAAGCCTACGGTGCACGTCGCCAGCCCGGCCCGGCCTGTTCCTGCTCCCCGCAACAAGCCAATGGTGCGCGTCGCCAGCCCGGTCCGGCCTGTTCCTGCCCCTCGCACCAAGCCTACGGTGCGCGTCGCCAGCCCGGCCCGGCCTGTTCCTGCTCCCCGCACCAAGCTAATGGTGCGCGTCGCCAGCCCGGCCCGGCCTGTTCCTGCTCCCCGCACCAAGCTAATGGTGCACGTCGCCAGCCCGGCCCGGCCTGTTCCTGCTCTCCGCACCAAGCCTACGGTGCGCGTCGCCAGCCCGGCCCGGCCTGTTCCTGCCACTCGCACCAAGCCTACGGTGCGCGTCGTCAGCCCGGCCCGGCCTGTTCCTGCCACTCGCACCAAGCCTACGGTGCGCGTCGCCAACCCGGCCCGGCCTGTTCCTGCCACTCGCACCAAGCCTACGGTGCGCGTCGCCAGCCCGGCCCGGCCTGTTCCTGCCACTCGCACCAAGCCTACGGTGCGCGTCGCCAGCCCGGCCCGGCCTGTTCCTGCCACTCGCACCAAGCCAGGGGTGCGAGTCGTCAGCCCGGTACGGCCCGTTCCTGCTCCACGCACCAAGCCAGGGGTGCGCATCGTCAGCCCGGTACGGCCCGTTCCTGCTCCATGCATGAAGCCAGGGGTGTGCATCGTCAGCCCGGTCCGGCCCGTTGCTGCTCCACGCACCAAGCCAGGGGTGCGCATCGTCAGCCCGGTACGGACCGTTCCTGCTCCATGCATGAAGCCAGGGGTGTGCATCGTCAGCCCGGTCGGGCCCGTTGCTGCTCCACGCACCAAGCCAGGGGTGCGCATCGTCAGCCCGGTCCGGCTCGTTCCTGCTCCACGCACCAAGCCAGGGGTGCGCGTCGTCAGTCCGGCACAACCCGTGCCTGGCTCACCGGTGCCTGGTCAGGTACCGGTCAGCTGCTCCACACCGGAGCTTAAGCAATCCGCTCCTACGATGTCCAGTCCAGCTCCAGCCAGCGGGGCCAGACCGGACCAGGGGCGCTACGGGGGCATTATTGGAGGGTGGTGGGCAAGCCCGGAGCCGGAACCGCCTCCGAGGAGGAATGCCCACCCAGCCCTCCCCTGTTTGGTTTATGTTGAGGCGCGGTCGCAGTCCGCGCCTTTGGGGGGGGGGGGTACTGTCACACCCTGGCTCTGGGGACTCTAATATGTTGAGCCAGGGTGTGTAAAGTCTATGTGTTTTGTTCTATGTTCACAGTCTAGTATTGTATTTCTATGTTGGCCAGAGTGGTTCCCAATCAGAGGCAACGAGTGTCAGCTGTTGCTGGTTGTCTCTGATTGGGAGCCATATTTAGACAGGCTGTGTTCCCACAGGTGTTGTGGGATCTTGTTCCTTTTGGTTTGTTTCGTGTTGGTTGTTTAAACCTAGGACATCACGTTGTTCGTTTATTGTTTTGTTCTTGTTATCACTAAGGATAATAAAGTATGTTCGCTCATCACGCTGCGCCTTGGTCTACTCCGTTCAACGTTCGTGACATTTTTGTCATACCCATGGTATACGGTCTGATATACCACGGCTGTCAGCCAATCAGCATTCAGGGCTCGAACCACACTGTTTATAATATTATGTAAACCATTGAATAGTGTTTTTTATTTGACATTGAACCCCTGACATTAAGTACATAACTTGAAGAGTAAGTTCCTCTTGGTCAATTAGTGTGTTTAGAGCCCTTGGATCTATACAGTATGAAGGGAACAGGCCACTTCAGAGATATAAGGTCATCACTCATAGTAAAACACAATATGACATAAACAAACCAACCATGAAGACATTTAGACCATGCTATGAGTACTGTAGTGTACTAACCTGGTCTTTCAGTCTATCTATCAATCAATCAATCAATCAATCAAATTTATTTATAAAGCCCTTTTTACATCAGCACCTCTCTCTCTCCTTCTACCCCCTCCTATCTCTCTCTCCTTCTACCCCCTCCTATCTCTCTCTCCTTCTACCCCCTCCTATCTCTCTCTCCTTCTCCCCCCTCTTATCACTCTCTCCTTCTACCCCCTCCTATCTCTCTCTCCTTCTACCCCTCATATCTCTCTCTCCTTCTCCCCCCTCCTATCACTCTCTCTTTCTCCCCCCTCTTATCTCTCTCTCTCCTTCGCCGCCCTCCTATTGCACCCTCTTCCCCTCTCCCTCTCTGTCTGTCCCCCACTCTCTCTCTCTCTCTCTCTCTCTCTCTCTCTCTCTCTCTCTCTCTCTCTCTCTCTCTCTCTCTCTCTCTCTCTCTCGCTCTCTCTCTCTCTCTCTCTCTCTCTCCTCTCTCCCTCCCTCCCTCCCTCCCTCCCTCCCTCCCTCCCTAGACTGTCTCCAGTGAGGAGCAGTGATACTGTAAGTGGCAGGAGTGTTAGCAGTGAAGAGAGAGAGAGAGAGAGAGAGAGAGAGAGAGAGAGAGAGAGGGGGTGGGGCAGGAGGGAGGGTGGAGTAGAGGGGGGGGGAGAGACACTTCAAAGCCCGCCTTCGGCAGCTCAGATCTGGGAATGGTTTGGCTAGGGCCACGCTGGAGCCCAGGGAACATATCAAAGCCTAATAAAAATCACACTTTCAAAGGAGCCTCTGAACTCATATATACGCCACACAACTATGGCAGGACAGATGCCTTCCACAGCAACAGAGAGAGTATAGAGAAGGCAGGGACGGTGAGAGAGAAAGAGAGAGAAAGCAGGGAGGGAAGGAGGGAGGATTGTTGAATGAGAAGTGGTGAAAAAGAAAGAGAGGGTTGAGGAGAGAGAGAGATAAATGGATCTGATAATTGAAGGGACAGAGAGAAGGAGAGTTTTGTTACACACACACACACACATACACAGACACACACACATACACTGAGCAGCCAGACGAGAGGTCTTAGTTAATTGCTGGACTCCATGTGTGCAGTTGGCAGGCTGTGTGAGTGTCGTGGGGACCGAGGCCAGATCTGGTGAAATTAATACAGGTCTCATTGTTTGATCTCTTTGTGATCCAAGACTAATTCCCCCGTCTTCATCCCAAGCCAAACACACTGTGCAGAAATGTGTCACAGATCTCAGTGGCAAAATGAATAAACAGCAGGTGTCGATCACAGCAAGAAACATAGTAAAACTCAATCAGAGAGAGAGAGAGACAGAGAGAGGGTGAGAGATAGAGCAGGAGGGAGGGTGAGTGAGAGGGAGGGTGGGTGAGAGAGAGAGAGCGAGGGAGGGTGAAGAGAGAGAGAGAGAGAGAGAGAGAGAGAGAGAGAGAGAGAGAGAGAGAGAGAGAGAGAGAGAGAGAGAGAGAGAGAGAGAAGGGGGTGACATCACAGTGATAACAGACTCATGCAGGCTCATCCTTTTCATTGCACATTTGCCCATTACTCCCACAGCTAACCACAATGAATAAATCAAAACAAATAAATATATCAAACCAACCTCATTCTGCCACTGTTAGCCACAGGTATGGGAACCCTTACTGGGAACAGACAACACACATCTATTGTACAGCTCTGTCAGCTCTGTCAAAGCTCTCTAGCTCCACACTGACTTAGCCATGACGCTCAACAAGCTAAAGCCATCCCCATCCACCCAATCCCAACACCAACTCCCCCATCTTATTCCCCCACGTTCCCAAACACTGTCCTGGGCCTGTTAATCCCTTACGCATGCAGAATTCCAGACTTTGTAGACCTCTGTGTTGTCTCTCTGGGCTAGTGGTGAGCTGGAGGACTGGTGTGCACCGCTCCTCTCCTCCCAGTAGGGGAATCAGGAGGGGAATATGTTGTTCTGTCCTGTGTCTTATAAAAAACCTCACAGTGTGAAATAGCTCACAATCTATGATTATGATTGACTGTGAGCTTTTTCCCGCTCATAACACATGCCGTAAATATCCTCAGAGCGTGAAAATGATCACAGGTCAATAGGTGTCATTAACGTGTTGCTGTTCAAAATATGAACATATGTCAGCATATGTTTTGGTACTAGTCCTAACATGTAATTGATGGTTATGTCAGAGCATTGTCCACTGGAAAAACACAGCCCTGACAGAAACCCAAAACAGTCTATAATATATTTTACTTATTTATTCATGTTAACAGTGTCAATTTCTGTCAGGCACTGATGTTATCCACCTAAGGAACACCGATAACCCGGAAGCAGAATTGAAGCAGAAGCGCAAGCAATTTACCAGTGATAATTCTCAAGCTGTGAGGAAGAAGATGGGTGGAGGAGGAAGGAGGGAAAAAGAAGAAGGGAGGGAGGGAGGGAGGAGGAAGGAGGCAGGGAGGGAGGAGGGAAAAGAAGGGGTGAGGAAGGAGGAGGGAGGGAGGGAGGGAGGGAGGGAGGGGTGGAGGGAGGGAGGGAGGGAGGGAGAAGGCATGAGGAGGGAGGGATGGAGGGAGGAGGAGGGAGGTGCAGGAGGGAGGAGGCGGGAGGCGATGGGTGGAAGAGGGAGGGAGGAGGAGGGAGGACATGTTAGGAGGAGGGAGGAGGCCCTCAGTAGAGCTTCATTGAGACAGCTGGTCAATGAACAGAGACCAGGGTAGGTCTAAAGCCTTGAGACAGGATCCTTTAGGCCTCAGCAGGTTCTCTCTCATATACTGAGAAGAGAAACTAACATCCCAGTTATCATGACAAATCCTCTGGCCATGAGTCAGAGTAGTCAGGTAGTAGAGAGCTATCAGCAACTACATCAGTCAACCTGTGTTTTCCCTGTTCAACGAGCAGTGAGCCAACCCTCTCCGCACACTGCAGCCCTAAAGCAATAAAAACCAACCTGAAGTCACATTCAGTTTTCACCTGTAGTCCTCTACAGGCGTTCTCTCCATCTTTCCACTGTGATTTGTTATGATATATTTAACATGCATTTACACCCTCTGTTTGCTGGCACTGATTTGCTTTCATGTATATAATCAAATTCGGGGAAGTTATTAAAGAAAAGCTTCTTGTCTATATTGTGTGAAAAGTGAATTACAGTTTTGAGCGTTGATGTCTGTGTTCTGTGCAGTGTGTTTAAATGTATTTCCTTCATGCACTTTTACACAGCTGATGCCGCCACTTAGCTTTTTCTGTTTGATTCATCTCTAAACTTCCTCTGAGTCAGCCTTTAAACAGATAAGTGTGTGTGTGTGTGCATGTGTGTGTGTGTGTGTGTAGACAGTGCTTGGCTAGGGTACCGATGCTCAGAACACATTTAAAAAATATTGTTGTTGAATATGCATCGGGAGACTCATGCAGCAGCAAGATAAAGCAACACGCAGCTAGAACACAGCAGATGGCAGACAGGGCTAAACGAAGCTCTTTCTGTTCAACTTGAGTGTGTCTGCATTACATGGTCACTTATTTATTATAAAGTGTTTCACGGACACACATATGTTCACAGACAGCGAGAGTCTGACTTTAATTGCTTATTAGTGCATGTATGTGTGTACAGTATGTGTGCCTGTGTGTATCCAACTGTGCTTAATGGCTATGTGTTTGACTGACTTGTCCGATTGCTTCCCTGTCTGTGCGTTTGAGGCCCTTCGTAAACTACCTACCTCCCTCCCTCCCTCCTTCTCTGACACAACAAAACAGAATAGGCCTATAAACCTTCCTATTCCACTCCCTCTCCCTCTTCTCTCACCTCTCCCTCTCCCTCTGACAGCACATAATCGGATTTAAACCTTCCTCCCTCTCCTCCTCCTCCTCCTCCTCCTCCTCCTCCTCCTCCTCCTCCTCTCTCTCTCTCCCCTTGTTTCCCAAAACAGAAATGCCTGTGTCACCCCAGGCACCATGCTAGTGTCACTCCAACCTCTCACGGCTACCATGTTCATCTCTACATACAGTGGGGGAAAAAAGTATTTAGTCAGCCACCAATTGTGCAAGTTCTCCCACTTAAAAAGATGAGACAGGCCTGTAATTTTCATCATAGGTACAAGTCAACTATGACAGACAAATTGAGGAAAAAAATCCAGAAAATCACATTGTAGGATTTTTTATGAATTTATTTGCAAATTATGGTGGAAAATAAGTATTTGGTCACCTACAAACAAGCAAGATTTCTGGCTCTCACAGACCTGTAACTTCTTCTTTAAGAGGCTCCTCTGTCCTCCACTCGTTACCTGTATTAATGGCACCTGTTTGAACTTGTTATCAGTATAAAAGACACCTGTCCACAACCTCAAACAGTCACACTCCAAACTCCACTATGGCCAAGATCAAAGAGCTGTCAAAGGACACCAGAAACAAAATTGTAGACCTGCACCAGGCTGGAAGACTGAATCTGCAATAGGTAAGCAGCTTGGTTTGAAGAAATCAACTGTGGGAGCAATTATTAGGAAATGGAAGACATACAAGACCACTGATAATCTCCCTCGATCTGGGGCTCCACGCAAGATCTCACCCCGTGGGGTCAAAATGATCACAAGGACGGTGAGCAAAAATCCCAGAACCACACGGGGGGACCTAGTGAATGACCTGCAGAGAGCTGGGACCAAAGTAACAAAGCCTACCATCAGTAACACACTACGCCGCCAGGGACTCAAGTCCTGCAGTGCCAGACGTGTCCCCCTGCTTAAGCCAGTACATGTCCAGGCCCGTCTGAAGTTTGCTAGAGTGCATTTGGATGATCCAGAAGAGGATTGGGAGAATGTCATATGGTCAGATGAAACCAAAATATAACTTTTTGGTAAAAACTCAACTCATCGTGTTTGGAGGACAAAGAATGCTGAGTTGCATCCAAAGAACACCATACCTACTGTGAAGCATGGGGGTGGAAACATCATGCTTTGGGGCTGTTTTTCTGCAAAGGGACCAGGACGACTGATCCGTGTAAAGGAAAGAATGAATGGGGCCATGTATCGTGAGATTTTGAGTGAAAACCTCCTTCCATCAGCAAGGGCATTGAAGATGAAACGTGGCTGGGTCTTTCAGCATGACAATGATCCCAAACACACCGCCCGGGCAACGAAGGAGTGGCTTCGTAAGAAGCATTTCAAGGTCCTGGAGTGGCCTAGCCAGTCTCCAGATCTCAACCCCATAGAAAATCTTTGGAGGGAGTTGAAAGTCTGTGTTGCCCAGCGACAGCCCCAAAACATCACTGCTCTAGAGGAGATCTGCATGGAGGAATTGGCCAAAATACCAGCAACAGTGTGTGAAAACCTTGTGAAGATTTACAGAAAACGTTTGACCTGTGTCATTGCCAACAAAGGGTAAATAACAAAGTATTGAGAAACTTTTGTTATTGACCAAATACTTATTTTCCACCATAATTTGCAAATAAATTCATTAAAAATCCTACAATGTGATTTTCTGGAGAAAAAAAATCTAATTTTGTCCGTCATAGTTGACGTGTACCTATGATGAAAATTACAGGCCTCTCTCATCTTTTTAAGTGGGAGAACTTGCACAATTGGTGGCTGACTAAATACTTTTTTTCCCCACTGTATCTCACCTCAGTGAAGAATAAGAACGCTAGGTTAGCTCAGCCTGTTTGTCTGGCCATTTATACCGCCGTGCCTTGCAGCCTTTGTGCTCGAGTTGCTCAACGATTATTCCCACTGTGAGCAAATATGGCTGGAGGATGGTGGTGGTGGTCGGTGATGACGCTGTTGTGAAGAAGCTGTTGCTTTGTGTGTGGATGTGTGTGTGTGTCTGTGTGATGGGCAGTATTTAAAAAATACTGTAGTTTGTCT